>NW_026267270.1:505419-506873 GCF_000697945.3 Frankliniella occidentalis | reverse complement strand
GCACGTCAAATCCACATCAACCCCTGCGGCCCCGTGCAGCGGGGGCGCGCTCATCAACCCCTGCACAGTCCCGCAGCGGGGGCGCCTCATCAACCCCTGCATAGAGCCGCGGCAGGGGAGTGCTCGTCAACCGAAGGGGCGCGCGCTCTCTGGGCCGCCAGCGCTCCGCGCCCCATTGCAAAACATTTCCTGTTTGGAGTTACCAAGGAAGTTGTCGGGGGCGGCGAGAGGGAAGGGGGTTGGGGAGGGTGACAAAGCGGGGCAGCCGCTACGGGCTGGGCGGGCTGGGCCCCACCGAATCAGAGGAACACCTACAAGTGAGCCGCCATGCTCGGCCCGGACCGCGCGCGTCCGAACGCCCCCTCTCAACCCGTTCGCTACCGGGGGCGAGGCGCGGACAGACCCCTGGCACGCGCCCGCACGCAAAGCGATCAGGGGCAGGGGGGAAATAAAAGGAAGAAAGCAAAGAACATATAACGGAGGCGGAGGGGGTCTTCAGACGGAATTATGAGGGGGGAGGGGGGTTTCACAGCAGCCCGGGCCGGGCCGGACCCGGCAGCCGTCCCTCCAGTGGGGGAGTGCGCCTCCCCCGCGCCTCCCCTCCCGTCCCCTCCGGCGCGTGCCAGCCTCGTGGCGTGGGGCGTGGCCGGCGTGGCGCGCCAGTCTGCACTGCGGAGGCCAGGTGTGGGCCGGTCGGCCGGCCGGCAGTAAAGTCACGCACAGCAGACTCGTCCTAAGCGCGGCTGAGCGAGGCTAAGCGCAGCTGAGCGCGCAGCCGGCCCCGCGACGAGTAGAGTGCGGGTGTCGCGGTCGTGCTCGCGGCCGCGGGACCTCCTGGACCGGTTCGAATACAGTCCCGCCCCGCCAGGCCAGGATGGGAGAATCACGACAAGAGCTCGCCGGAGGTGTACACGTGCGGGGCGCGGCGGCGGCGGCGGCCTAACCCTCTCAGTCTCAGTCCAGCAACACCAGGAGGGGATGGGGGAGGCAGGCGCACGCCTAGGGCTTCCATCATTGCGCGATCCACACCCCAGCTCCGCCGCACCACGCCACGCCGCGCCCCGTCCGCGTTCGATTCGCACACAAGAGCGCCCGAGCAGCCCTCCCCGCTCAGACACACACACACAAGGCTTGATCAAGCGCGCGCGACGCGGATGGGATGGGATCAGCTATTTTTGTACAAACTGATACGTACTACTGGGGGATTGATGGCGGTCCCCGCCGGAGTGGAGAGACGCCCTACAGGGACCATTGTGCGGTGCTTTGCCAAATGTATAGCTGGCTGTCTGGCACCAAAGACCCCCGAAACTGCGGCACAAATGTACGTACAGGGGCTTCCGAATTACACGCGAGAGCACAAACGTTAACGCGCAATCCGGTCCAAATAATTTGATGCCATGTACGTGCGGAGAGGACGGGAGAGCAGCAGCGGGGTAGGGGAGGGGAGGGGCCGG
>NW_026267270.1:496785-505344 GCF_000697945.3 Frankliniella occidentalis | reverse complement strand
AACTAAAAATACCGCACTTGGTTTGACCATCTGATATTTGAATTACTGTTGAGAAGGTATCAAAATCGTGAGGTGAGCACTTCACTCGCACCCTGGTGCTGCGCAAGCGCCGCCACCTAGCGGCGACTGGCCACACTGCGCCGCGGCGGCGAACTGCTGCCAACTGTTGAACTTGTAATTTCAACAAAATACGAAATATTTCAAACGCAATCAATCGCACTATCCTTTAGTGATAAAACACACTCAGAATTTGTACATCCCAAAACATATTCACTTTTAGCGATACTCGCTACAGCAAAAGAGTAGTGGTTGCTTCTCACGGACAGACAGACAGACTCACGACCAACGACACGCCAGGTCCACAGGAGAGCTCGGTCCACTGTTCCGGAGAGCTTCGCTTCGCTCAGCAATAACATCGAGGTGGTTGCGGCGCGGAGCCAGGCGTCGGAAGCCGGTGGTTCGGCTACCGGCGCTGCCAACTTTATTTGTGACTGTTTTTAGCTGAATATCTGCAAACCGGTAACGCGACGCAGGGCTTCGCGGTGTCAGTCGCGCGGAGCCAAGTACTGACACATCTTTCTCTAACTGATTTTGGCCAGCCCGGCCAGGCGCTGGGAGAAGGAGCGCCAGCCGGTCCCCGGGTAGGCAACCCGCCCAGCCTCCTCCGCCCGCAATCGACACAGTGCACGCGTCCCGCCCCCTCTGGCCCGTCAAGGACCCGGTAATCCGATCACCGCTGACACTTCGCCCGCAATCGACCATCCTGACCCTCCGCCTCAGGTCTTGCCCGCAATCGACCATCCGCCAGAAACAGGGACAGAGACGGAGGGGAGGGGAAGGGGGGGAGCGCGTGCGCTGCTGCAGTCCATTTCCGGACGCAGGAAACAATTCGCGCCCCAATAATAATTGGAATGCGGCGCAGTTTGCAGCCGGCCTGCTGGAGGGGCGCGCGCGGGACAGCCAGCCCCTCTGCGCCAGCGCCGCGGCGTATGGACGTTAGCGGACATGGCCTGGGCCCGAGGGTCAGGATGGACGTTAGCGGACATGCGGTACCTGGACGGTCGGTTCGGGGTACCGGTGGACGGCTAATCCCAGCGGGGACCGCCAAGTGTGTCGTTTGCGGACATACGACGGCGGCGGCGGCATAGGGACCGTCAGGCGCTACTACATTCGGGCGGAGGGTAAAGACGACCGGTTGGTATCAGAGTACATATTCAGCACTTGAACTAAACATTAACAGCAGCTAGTACTGTCTGACGGAGGAGCGAGATCCAGCACGGGCAATTGGTCAATAGACACTTTCTCGCGGGCAAATCGTCGTTTGCGGCAGTAATCGATTCCTGAAGTCAGATGGGCGTCGCTCCATGTCAAAGCGTTGCGCGGAGCGATAGCGAAGCGCAATGCTGCACTGATACTACCATTACTGATTTCCTGTATTCAGTTAGGTTTGTTAGTTTTGGTTGGCTTTTATTATTTCTAGACCCTTAGCTAAACAAATGATTATCTAAGAATATCTTTACTGATTTTCTGTATTGAGTTAGGCTTGCTAGTTTTGGTTTGCTTCTTCTCGGTCGCCGCCGGCCGCCGCCGCATGTCCGCAAACGACACACTGCGCGGCCCCACTGGGATTAGCCGTCCACCGGTACCCCGAACCGACCGTCCAGGTACCGCATGCCCGCTAACGTCCATCCTGACCCTCGGCGCCCAGGTCATGTCCGCTATCGACACAACGCCAGCGCCGCCGCCGGGCCGCCAGCGCTCCGCGCCCCATTGCAAAACATTTCCTGTTTGGAGTTACCAAGGAAGTTGTCGGGGGCGGCGAGAGGGAAGGGGGTTGGGGAGGGTGACAAAGCGGGGCAGCCGCTACGGGCTGGGCGGGCTGGGCCCCACCGAATCAGAGGAACACCTAGAAGTGAGCCGCCATGCTCGGCCCGGACCGCGCGCGTCCGAACGCCCCCTCTCAACCCGTTCGCTACCGGGGGCGAGGCGCGGACAGACCCCTGGCACGCGCCCGCACGCAAAGCGATCAGGGGCAGGGGGGAAATAAAAGGAAGAAAGCAAAGAACATATAACGGAGGCGGAGGGGGTCTTCAGACGGAATTATGAGGGGGGAGGGGGGTTTCACAGCAGCCCGGGCCGGGCCGGACCCGGCAGCCGTCCCTCCAGTGGGGGAGTGCGCCTCCCCCGCGCCTCCCCTCCCGTCCCCTCCGGCGCGTGCCAGCCTCGTGGCGTGGGGCGTGGCCGGCGTGGCGCGCCAGTCTGCACTGCGGAGGCCAGGTGTGGGCCGGTCGGCCGGCCGGCAGTAAAGTCACGCACAGCAGACTCGTCCTAAGCGCGGCTGAGCGAGGCTAAGCGCAGCTGAGCGCGCAGCCGGCCCCGCGACGAGTAGAGTGCGGGTGTCGCGGTCGTGCTCGCGGCCGCGGGACCTCCTGGACCGGTTCGAACACAGTCCCGCCCCGCCAGGCCAGGATGGGAGAATCACGACAAGAGCTCGCCGGAGGTGTACACGTGCGGGGCGCGGCGGCGGCGGCGGCCTAACCCTCTCAGTCTCAGTCCAGCAACACCAGGAGGGGATGGGGGAGGCAGGCGCACGCCTAGGGCTTCCATCATTGCGCGATCCACACCCCAGCTCCGCCGCACCACGCCACGCCGCGCCCCGTCCGCGTTCGATTCGCACACAAGAGCGCCCGAGCAGCCCTCCCCGCTCAGACACACACACACAAGGCTTGATCAAGCGCGCGCGACGCGGATGGGATGGGATCAGCTATTTTTGTACAAACTGATACGTACTACTGGGGGATTGATGGCGGTCCCCGCCGGAGTGGAGAGACGCCCTACAGGGACCATTGTGCGGTGCTTTGCCAAATGTATAGCTGGCTGTCTGGCACCAAAGACCCCCGAAACTGCGGCACAAATGTACGTACAGGGGCTTCCGAATTACACGCGAGAGCACAAACGTTAACGCGCAATCCGGTCCAAATAATTTGATGCCATGTACGTGCGGAGAGGACGGGAGAGCAGCAGCGGGGTAGGGGAGGGGAGGGGCCGGACGGGGGAGGAGGGGGGGGGACTCAGTCACGCGAAGGCCTTAGATAACCACGGATCGATACCGGACAGGCTTGTAGTGTGCGGCGGGCCGCGTGACACTACGCTCCGCCACCGTCCAGACGCACAGCCTCACACAGCGAGAGCGAGCGCGCAATTAGCAAACTGCAAACCCGAAGGCTTTGGGCGTGTGTGTCGAGGCACGCCGAGGCACGCCCGGGTAAGGCGGGGTAGGATGGGGTGAGAGGTGAGGTAAGGAGGGGCACGCGGCGGCGGCGGGCACTTGAGTGGACTCCAGACTCCACCTGTCCCGAACTACTCACCTTCCCTTACGCCGCCGCCGCGCACCACCTGGGGAGGCGTCAAGTGCGAAGGAAACTCCTGACGTCTCGGGAGAGAAGTTGGCAGACCACAAATAAGCCGAGTGCCGGGGAGAAGTTGCAGCAGGATACTATAGTCGGGCCCTGGGCTGGCTGGGCATGTCCCTTTCGCAATCAAGGCGTGGCCGGGCGAACGTGGCGTTTACCGCCGTCCACAGACAGGCAGTCAGGCGAGCACAGGCGAGGAGGCAAACTGTGCGGTCCGCCGCAGTGCCCTGCGCACGCACCTCGAGTACCCGTCCCTCTCCAACGAGAACAAAAACAACCAACGTTCCTGGCTGGGCAGAGCCGGGCTGCGCTGGGCGGGCCCAACGCGCCCGCGAGGCCATCATCGCCTCTGGCCGTGCGAGTGAGCGGCCGCGGGCGGGGGTGAGGGCGCGGGCGGAGCGGGGCGGGGCGGGACGCTACCAAACACAACAACCCTACTCAACACGGAGCCGGCCGCCCAGGCCCCGACCGCACGTCAAATCCACATCAACCCCTGCGGCCCCGTGCAGCGGGGGCGCGCTCATCAACCCCTGCACAGTCCCGCAGCGGGGGCGCCTCATCAACCACTGCATAGAGCCGCGGCAGGGGAGTGCTCGTCAACCGAAGGGGCGCGCGCTCTCTCTCTCTCTCACTCTCATCAGCCGCAGAGGCCCCAGCGCGCCCGGTCGCGCCCGATCCGCGAGGAATTGGCCCGACTTATCCACCGGAGGACCTAAGTGGCGATCTCCCAAACCGGCGCGACGGCGGCGCCACCCGGCGCCCAGGTACATAAACGGAAACCCCGTCGGGGCGGCGGCGGACGCTGCTCGGCGGGGCGAGGCGTCGCCGGCGCCGCTGTGCTGAGGCGAAGGTAAACGCCGTAACGTAATTCATCATCTTAGTCGCGAAATTTACTTGGATAACTCAATAATGTCGAGGAGCATCTGCTCCGGGCCGCGGTGATATAGGCAGCTTGGCTTAGACAGCCAGACAGCAGCGTTGCCTACGCTTTGGTTTTGAAAATTTTACTCATTCATTCATTCGAGTTCTTCATCGGGTTCAGTACTTGTGGTCGCTTGTCGCTTGGTTCGTGGCGAACCGATAAGCCACGGTGTTGGTGGTCCCCGAGCAGGAGGTGTAAGTACCTCTGCGGGCCAGCCGAGGCCTTCGCTCCTCCTAACAGTCGCCTAACCTGGCAAATAAAATAACAAAATAATAAAAGACGCCGTGGTGAACACGACGGGCAGGCGCGCAGTTTGGCAACAGCGCGGTGGCGGCGCGGCGGCGGCCGGGAGGCGGCGTCGCTCCGGACGGCAACGTGGGGCGGCTCGGAGGGGAAGGGGAAAGGGGAAGAGAGGGGTACAGGGTGCATCGGGAGGGCGGGAGGGGTGGGGAGGGGAGGCGGAGGCACCTCCCCCAGAGGCGCGCCCGGCCGCACCAGCGGCCCCTGGCCCTGGTCCGCGGCCGTGTCCGCCAGGTACGACGTGGGCCCCTCGCACTGCCCCGTGGTGCTGTGGTGGCGGCTTCAGAAGCCAGCCCAGGAGGTTTTTCGCAGACCAGCCTGGCTTCGCCCGCTAGGTCCCCGATAACGTCGCGGCCCATTGGGTTGCAATGTGGCGAGCTTCCCGCGGGAGAGGGCGGGCAAGGGGCCGGGCATGGCGAAGGGGAGGGGGGCTGCGGGGCGAGGCCGGGCGCGCCCGGGGCCCCAGTCCCAGTGGGCCCACCCCGCAGGGGGTCCTGGGGCTGCGGCGGCCCCGGGCTCTCACGACTCCCTCGTCCCCGTCCCGGTGGTGCAGCCGCCGGCCGCCCCACGGCCAAGTCCACGGCCCTGCGCCGCGGCCCTCGTCCAGGGGGTGAGTCACTACTGTCATCGCCCGCCCGAGCAATCGATCCGTTTTTCTCTCCTACTTTTCCTTCCCATCCCATCGCATCCCGGCGGCCTTTGTGCTGCCTCCCCTCCCCTCCGCCCCGCGGTCCGCATGGCTGTCCGCCGCGCCGCCGGGCGGATGGTCAGACAGCCTCCCTTAGCGGCGCGGTGGCCGCCGGGCTGGCAGCCTCGCCTCGCAGGCAGCCTCGCAGGCAAGCAAGCGAGCCTAGGCCAAGCCGGCAACCCGCCGGCTCGGCCCGATCGGGCTGCGGCTGCAGCCGAGCTCGGCCGAGCCGAGGCGCGCCACCAAGCCCCGCGCGGCCCAAGCGGCAACCCCGCATTTCCGCTCCCAGCGAGTAGAGCGCCCGTGCCCTGGCCGCCCTGGCCGCCCTGCCGCGTGTGTGTGAGCGTGCGCATGTGTGTGTGCACTGCACCACCGCCACCACTATGGCCGCAGCGCCGCGCCACGCCACGCCACACACCCCGCACTCTACGCCGTGCAGCCCCGAGCCAGCTGTGCGCCGCGCCTCCCCAGCCGCGCCACGGGCCGCGCGCAGCGCACCAGGCGTCGTCTACAGTATTTGGCAAAAGAATTGATCGGGTGGGTGGAGGGGGGTTAAAGGGGGATGGGGGGACGACCTGGTCAATGACACGGGGCGAACAAATTCAACAATGATAAGTCCAGGGAGAGCAGCGCGGTCCAGGCCCAGGCTCCCACCAGGCCCAATATCTCTGGAAGGGGCAGGCGGGGCGGGGCTGGGCGAGGGTGGCCAATACGCCGACAAGTCGGCAGCCCACTCGCCGATCCACTTGGAGGCAATTTAGCGGGGCAATACGATCGGCAGACGTGGCGCAGCCGACCGCCGCTCCTCGCGGAGGGCAAGGGCCCCACCTGCGCGCCCCCGCCCCGCAGTACCCACCCGGGGCCCCCGGCCCAGTCGATAGGGGTACCGGCCGAACAAGGGGGTTGCAAAAAGGGAGGGGGCGGCTCCGGCAGGCCCGGCCGCGACCTCTGGCGGGAAGGGCGACGCCCTCAGTGACCCATATAGCGGGGGATGGGGCCCGGTCGAGTAGGGGGCCGCGGCGAGGAGGGGGGAGGCTTTCACTCTCAGTGCAACGCGTGCCCCCCGACGCTGCGCCCCCTCCCGCCCTTCACTTTCCCTCTCTGGCAGCAGGGCCCGCTCCACCACCCTCGGCTCGACGCCACGGGGACCCACCCCCTTTCTATCCACCGTTCTATCTCCGTTCTATCTGGCACGCGCCGCGTCCTATCTATCCCCGCGCCTCGCCGTTCTTCTTTTCCGATCCAATAACCCCCTCCCCTCACCCCCGCCTATCCCCCTCCCACTTCCTCCGCCCCCCGCCCCACGGCCGCCCTGTTCGTCCGATAACGGATTTCGGTTCCCTTTCGCTTCACTTTCGCGACTTAGGTGGCCCTCTCCTCTCCCTCCTCCACCTCCTCTCCGTTGCGGTGTATGTCGTGGACGCGCGTGCGTGGCGTGGCAGGTCCCCCCGCGAGTCTCAGTTCGGAGGAGTCTTCATAAAACCAGACCGAAAATCTCCTCGCGGCCCGTGATATTGCGACCCGGCCGCGGTCGCGCCCCTCCCCCCTCTACAACCTCCAGCCCCCTGCCCGCCCGGGAATATTAAAAGCGCGGCCTATGAGACCCGGGGCGGCACACATTGCCCCCCCAAGAAAAGCCGCTTATCAAAAGCCAAATCTCAACTTGTCCAACTTGGCTTCGCGAGCCTGCCGCCTCCTCCCCTCGCCTGCAGTAAGCACGAGAGGGGAAAAATAAAAAGGTCAAATTAATGACCGCCAGACAATAAAGAAATTCACTCCTCGTCTCTTTTTATTTTTTGGCAGTGACGCAAAATTCTCTGGCGACGCCGGCGAGGAGCGGCGGCGGGGCGGCGGTCGCTAGTGGCGGGGCGGCGGCGGTAGCAACCATGGCGGCGTCGGCGTCGCCATGGCAACGCGAGTCGCCTCCGCCGCGCCGCGCCGCCACACCATCCCCCGACTGACCCAGCCAGCCAGCGTAGCGCGCCGCGGCGCGGCGTGGCGTGGCGGGGGGCGGCGGAGCTGCCGTGCGCAGCATTCGACATGCCAGGCAGCAGAGACATCTGGCGCCCGCTCCAGCCATGTGTCCTGTCCGGGGCGCAACCTAAAATGTTCAGGAAACAAGAAAAAGTCCCAGGCCGGCACGACCGAGTGCAGCGCTGCACCAGAGCTGCGCCAGCTCTGCACCCGGGGCGGCTGCTCGCCATGCAAATGGGCACCGCATTGCCTTTCTTATTGCGCTCCAGAGGCAGAAGCAGGGCGACGTGAGAATAAATCAGGCATTGACGTGAAAAAATGAGATGATCCGTCGAATGGGTCCCGGGTCCTGTGGCCCGGCAGGTCGACTAGTTCTGATGTGGAGCAAGTGGGCTGTGCGGGATGGAGAACAATGACACGATGAAACTAGGACTGTGTCGAGCGGGGCGATCCGCAGAGCAACCCAGCCGACCGGCCAAAAAAATAAAATAAAGAAAGAAAACAATAATGAAAGAACGGGTTCGGACAGACGGAGCCGCCACGCCACGCCACCGCCAGGGCTGCTCGAGCTCGACCCGCTGCATATTGCATGTGTTTAGCTGCACTTCCATCGTGCAAAAGCCCGACAGCTGCACGGTCAGGTGAGGAGTGGCGAAGGGCAAAGCAGCAAAAAGAGTCCAGCCGTCCCGTTCCGCCTCGGCCGTTGGAGAGATTCCAGGTAACGTGCATCTTATTCCAGAGCGGGAGGCGGAGCAGAGGTCTGCAAGCCAAGAAGGTGCTTGGCGGGGTCGAGTCGTGCCTGCCCACCCAGTCGAACCACCCCGACCCACCATGGGTCGGAGAGAGAATCTGTCTCCCCACGGTATGCAGCGGAGCGGTGGCGGTGGGTAGCTCCTGGCTCCAGAATTTGACGGTGAGTTTCGCGTGGACGCCCCACCACCCACCGCCCCACCCCACCACACCCTGCCACGCCCGACCGACCCCGACGACGCCAAATGCTCGTGGTATGGGGGGAGGGGGCGCAGGGGGTTGATGGAAGGAAATGAGAAGCAAGGGGGTGGGGAGGGGCGTCGTGGTATGCTGGGGGAGGACGGTGGAGAGAGAGAGAGAGGCGGGGGGGTGAATTCCTCGAAGTCCTGGAGCAACGGCGGCGAGCGGCGACCCCCTAGGGGGGTTAAAGGGGGATGGGGGGACGACCTGGTCAATGACACGGGGCGAACAAATTCAACAATGATAAGTCCAGGGAGAGCAGCGCGGTCCAG
>NW_026267270.1:490920-496735 GCF_000697945.3 Frankliniella occidentalis | reverse complement strand
ACGGCGGCGAGCGGCGACCCCCTTCTACCCCCCCCCCCCCCACCCTCCCCCACACACTCTGAACAATAAGGCGGATAAGGTCAGAACAAGTGACACAATAAGGAGCTCGTGCGTGACCCCTGTCCGGTGACCGTCTTGAAGCGCAGGTCGCAAGTCCATCCACGGGCGGGGAGCCAGGGAGCACAGGCGCCGAGGAAGCGCACCAGCGCACCGGGCAGGCAGCGAGGGTAAATTGCAAGCGGCGGTCCACGGAGTTTTCCAGGGCAAACCGTCGCCGTCTGCGTCTGGAAGTAGGAGATGGAGGTGCGGCAGCAGTGCGTGGCGGGGCGCGGCGGGGTGGGCGGGCGCCCGCGCGGCTGTATTAGCGGTCGTTTGAATAAATAATGCACATCCTCATCAAGGCGGGCGGGGCAAGGCGCGGCCTGGTCAGGGCGCCCGCGTTGGGGTAGGTTGGTGCGGGGGCTGCCCTCCGGGGCCGAGCCGGGCGGGGCGGGGCGGGGCGCACGGGTCTGGACCATCAGGGACGGGACGGGTCCGGCCCGACGTGGGACTGGGCCCCTCTACCCTCCACAGGGGGAGCGGGCAGGGCCGGGCAGGGCCGGGCAGGGCCGGGCAGCACGGTATGAATGGGACGCGCCCCCGGCCGGTGGAACTCCAGCGCACACACGCTCGGCGTGCTGGTGATACACATCCGCCCTCAGGAGGAGGCCGTGCAGGCGCCCCCCGCACATGGCAGCCATACTCCAGTGGGGGCCGGGGCAGCCGGGGCACTACTAGCGACCGCATAGCGCCCCGCTTGGTGCCGCGCCGCGGGCCGCGGCCGCGACTCCGCGGCGGGCAGCAGGCCGCGCCCGGCGGTGTAGGCAGCCCGGCGCGGAGGTGTGCCCGCCGCGAAGTCTAGGCGGCCGTGTCAGGCTCCGCGCCGCCCGCGCGCGCTCGGCTCTGGTCTATGCGTCGCCGCGACCCCTCTCGCCCAACCCGAGCCGAGCCGACGCCACGCCGACGGCTGGACCGTTTGTCAGCAGGGTTCGCTGCCGCCGCCGCCGCCGCCGCCGCCCCGTTCCGCTGGGCTTGGCGTGCGCCACTCGGGGACTCGGGGGAGAGAGATAAATTCCCCGTGACATTCTGCGCCAATGAACTTTCCGCTGATCATGTTTCCCCAACGGGTGCCTCCTCCACTCCGTCTCACTTGTCACCCCCGCGCCCCGCGCCGCCGCCCGCGCCGCCGACCCGAGCGGCCATTTTAATTAGCTCGTTTACATAGATATTCCGGGAGCGGCTGCGCTGCGGGGCGGGGCCAGTGCCGGTGGTCTTCCAGCTCGACCCCGCGACCCGTGACCTCAGCAGAAAAGCACCAGCCGAAGTCCGGCGGCCGACAGAGGAAAACTGCCTTGCCCTCACCCCCCACACACGCGCAGTTTTCCGAGCCACGAGCCAGTCGATTTCTCTTTTTGTTTTCGTCTTGCGGGAACTGCGGCAGGCCACAACAAAACAAGAGGAATGCTGCCCATCGACCGGGGGCGCTCCGTCCAGCAGCGCCTCGCAAGCCTGCGTGGCCCTCCCACCCACCCCTCGCTAAAAGAGAGAAGTTTTTGACCTCATCGGATCCGCGAACTCTCGTGGAAATGGGAGGAGAGGGGAAAGGGGCGAGCGGGTGCGGAGAGAGTGAGAGCGGGAGTGGCGGGTATAGGAGAGTGAAAGTGATGGGCACAGGGGCCGGGTGGAGGCGGGGCGCGGGGCGCGCTCGCGCTGGGCACCGAGGGTGCACTCGATGACCTACGGGTTAAATGCAGTCCAGTCCGTGACTTATGGCTGGTCCCCGGGGAGGCCGCCGCGCCGCGTCCAGCGGGTCCTGGGGGGCACGTGGATGGCCTCCCCCTCCCCCGGCAGCAACGGGCACCACCCCCCGGCCCGGCAGCAGCGCACGTGGCCGTCGCCTCGGCGGGGCGGGGCGGGGCGCGGGGCCCTCCCCTAAAGTCCTACCCCCCTTACAGCTAAGCCCTCTTGACTCACCAACCCGCCCCGCCCGCGGTGGGGCCCAACTGGACTGACTCACAACGAGTCATGCAGTTTGCCTTTGACCTTTCACCGCCCGCGAACAAAAGTCCACTGACTCACCATCATACCGGCCGTGTAGTAGTATTTCGAGAGAGAGAGTGAGGAGCAGAAAACCATCAGGAAAAGGTAAACTTTTGGTTCCCGGGGGTGATGCGAAAATTTGTGCCACGCGCGGGACTGGGCAGTAACGATGTGATTGGCGCAGCTTAATGGGCCTCACGTGTGGAAAGGGGGCAGGGGAGGGGAGTAACACGTCCACCACACGGCCCATCCGCCCATCCCCGTGTCCGCCCGTCCCTCAGCTGCCAAGGACGACGTTCTGTTCAGCCTTTTGCCATCGATTTTGCTCACCACGGCTCGGTTCGCTTCGGGCGGTTTTCAGTTCGCACTCACAAGCTAGTACATATGTTTGCCGACCGTGTTGGTGGTGTTAGTGTGAAAATGTTGGTGTAAAAAGCCCAACTCGCGGTTGGTATATAGGCTGCCGAGGATGTCGATGATTATACAAGAGTGCTAAAACAAGAAGTTGTAAGTTCTTCGTTTTGAATTGCCGTTTGCTTTGTAAAGAGTCAAAAAAACGATTTATTTGCAGCATTTCGGTCAGTTCGTTCGGCCATACTCACACAAAAAGACAACCTAGCAATAAAACTCCAATAAGGACCGCTACTTTAGCAGAGTATATGCAACATCATAACAGCGTTTCGAATGTACATCTAAGGGTGAATGGACCTAAGAAAAATAAGAGGCAGGAGGTACGGCCAACATTTTCTAAAATATAAATTAAAGGGAAATTAAATGAAAGGGAAGATGCGCGAGGAACGAGAAGAAAACAGCGGAAGTAAAAACCGAAGCGGCGCGGAAAAAAACCCCGGGAGCAGCGTGTGTAAAAAGAGAGGGGGATGAAACGGCCGCTCGCCGTTCAGGCGTCTTTTTGAAACAGGTCAACCGATCAGCAGTGGGCACGTGTGTGTGGTGCGCGGCCGCGCGGACGAGAGCAGCACGGGGGCGGCGCGGCGGCGTGCCGGGCGTGCCACGCAGTGCCATGGGGCGCCACGACGAGGAGCCTGCTCTCAGTGCCACGCAGTGCCATGAGGTGCCATGCACACGGAGCCGTACCGGTAACAAGGATGAGCATATCGACCAGCGAGCGCGGGGCCCGGGCGGGGCCCAGCAGCAGCACGGCGGCCGCGCCGGCCCGGGCTTGTTATCCCCATGGCAACGCACACGGGGAGGGGGGAGGAGGGGCTCTGTTGAAGGCAGAGGAATTTCGAATGTTGAACCAAATAACTACAAACACTGTGGTCAAATCTTAAGCTTCAGATCTGTTAATGAAAATGCCACGCAATTTTGCGACTTTGAACACGCGACTCTTCTTCGAGTGCCATTTGCATAGCGCGATTCGCCAGGCTCATATCAGGCTCCTCGCTTTTGTTGAACACACGACGTCGAGGTTAAATGCTAGGCCCCTCTAGCACGGGGGCCTTCCTTCCTCCCCTGCTAGCTGCCCAGCCTGCACAACACGGTCGGACTGTGGGACGGTACAGTGTAAGTCCCTTCCCTCCCTCCCCCACAAGGTACGTCCTACGGCCTCCTCCCCTACCCACCGCCCCCACCCCACCCCGCACCGCCCACCACCCCTCTCCTCTCCCCTTCGGCCCGGCGTCGATCGAAATCACTATAGTGTCGCATACGTGCGCCGCTGCAGCGCTGTGATAGGCCGGCAGGCCTGGCGCTGGACCAATCACAACTTCTTCGGCCGTCTCATTACACTTCCAAACTTTTGAAAAGCAAGTAAGAGAAAACGGCGGGGCGGGCAAGAAGACGCCGGGGCCACCGGGCACTCCGCTGGGAAGTCCTCGGGAAACTAAAGAAATGAGGGGGAGAGGAGGGGAGGGGGGTAAATAAAAATAGAGGAGAGAGGAGCGCTCCGTGGGGCAGCGGCAGCATCGACCAGCGGGCCGCGCGGGAGCGAGCTCTTTGGAGACCGTCGCGGCGACACTGCGACCCAGCCCGCCTGGCCGATAGTGTGCAAAACACTTCAACAAAACGACTCTAGTACCTGCTAAAATTCGCCCCTTTTCAAAACTTGCCCCACGTGAACCTGCTTGCCGTCGTGGACCTGATCAAGGGTCTCATCATCATGGTCTAGCCTTCCAGCCGAGCGAGGGCCCGCAGAGTGTGAAGCTAATGGCACTATGTTCAGTCAGGTCTGAGATGATGATGAAAGGGGGGCGGGGGTGGGGGAGGGGGAAGATTGACAGCCTAGGGGCGCTATCGTCACCGCGCCGCGCGACGCCGCGCCCCCTCAGGGGCACACTGAGCGACGAGATTACGCCCTAACGAGATTGACGCCTTGCGTTCGGGGCTGCCGGGCCGGGGGCCCCACCCCGATAGTGCGTGCCGACGCCCCCTCTCCCCCCTCACCCCGCCTATTCCGTCGCCACAGCGTTGCCAGAGCGCCCCCCCCCCCATCTCCACCTTCTCCCGCGAAGCGTCGCCAATTTTTAGCTTATTCCCGTTTATTGCCGGTGTCACCATGAAAATATGTGCGTTCCCTGCGTAATAATTCCCGTCGCGTTCGAGCGATGGACGTGCCGCCCGTGTGCCGCCCGGGTGCCACGGGGCGGTGCGCGGCGGGAGGACGGCGGCGGGGGTGGCGGGAGGGAGCCCCTTCCTTCCTCCGCTCCGCGGCACCCCGGCCGGGGCTGGCGGAGCTGGCAAGCGAATCGTGAAATTCGATAATATTCGCGGGGCGTCGGAAACGATGACCAAAGTGGCGTAAGATGGCTGGTGGGGGAGAGCAGGGGGTTGGGGGCGGTCCAGCACCGCGCCGCTGCCAGCACTGCCACCGCCCAGAGGGAGCGCGGGGTGCGAGGGTCACCCCGACAAGGTGGAAAGCCGACACGTTCGGACAATGACTCTTCCAAATCCCGGGCCTTAGTGTTGGCGTCGGGGCCGTGCGAGGCCAGTGGTGTGAGGGGGACGGGGTGTGAGGGGGGGCAGCGCGGCCTGGCGCAGCGCGTACGCACTGTTTACGGCGGAGGGAGGGGGCCCTGCTGGCGCCCTGCGGCGGGCGGCGGGGCCCGCGGGCCCCAATGGGGGCGGCCCACCCCCTCCATGGCCAGCGCGCTGCACCCCCTCCCTTCGACCCTCAGTCACTCTCCCTTTCAGCGGGCAACGGCCTCCCCCTCGTTCGACGCCCCCCTCCGGCCCGCCCCCTCCTCCTCCTCGCGCGCCCCCGCCGCCCTCGCCGCGCGTCCGCCCCCACCGAGCCTGCCGCCCCCGCGCGCGCACCGCCACGGCTGCGGGGGGGATGGGTGTTGTGTTTATGGTGGAAGTGGGTATATGGTCGCAAGTTCAAGTTCAGGCGCGGCTATTTCGCTGCGCAGCCCTGGGCCTGGGGGGGCCCTGGGGGAGCCCTCCCGTCGGGCCGCGCTAGCCGCGGTCGGGGCGGCAGGGGCTCGCGGCCGCGACGACTGTGATTCCCGCCCCGGGGCAGCGGGAGCGAGAGCGGCCCGCCTGGCGTCGCGGTGGAGGACAGGCACCTCGGGATCGTCGCGTCGTGTCGTGTCCACACGTGGGAGGCCTGCTCGCCAGCTCGTCCAGGTTAAAAGAAAGCCCGGCTTTCCGTATTTTAACGGTGTTTAGGTTGGGTTCGGTTGGACGCAGTAAAGATCAGCGACCGCATGGGCGGGTTGCCTCCCCGTGTGCCTCCTCAAAGTTCTATCGATCCGGAGAGGCGGGGCGGGGTGGTGGC
>NW_026267270.1:479814-490675 GCF_000697945.3 Frankliniella occidentalis | reverse complement strand
GAGAGAGAGAGTGAGAGGGCGCGCGCGAGACGCCACCCCGCGGGCCCCCGCGCCTCTTTGTATCCGGAGCGTTACGATTTATCACTGCCAGAGTGTCTACGCCCCGGCTCGCCGCGCCTCACATTCTGGTTGGGGCAGGCCAGGGTGCGGCGGGCGGGGCAGGCGGGGCGTCCGCGGGGCACCAGGGGGGCACCCTTGCGCTGACGGAGACGAGACACATACTTACCTGGCATGCAAAACGTGCGTTAAATCAGTTAGTATGAATGTTAGTAGCTAACTACATGATTAGTAAGATGGCTGAGAAAGTATCTGAGAAGGAACGATTCAGATGCGAATAGAACGCAGATTTTTTCCGGGGTTAAGTTATGGGTGGAAAAAACTGAGATCAGCGCATATGAAGTTTCCTGCTCTTGACAGTTCAGAGCACACTAACTACAGGTTAGTTTGTTAGTAAATGGTTAGTATATGGTTAGTAAATGTTAGGTGTTATTAAATGGGGTGCAGTGGCATGCAAAACGGTGAAATGTTAGAACGATTGTTAGGCTATCTACGTCGGTGCGGTGCAGTGCACTCAAATCAACAAGGGACGATCGGCGCTGCTTTTCCCGACAGTCGAGCAACAAACGTACATATACACCCCAGCAGCAGCTCGCACACAGGAGTCAATGCTGGCCGAGTAATGAATATTTAAAGGTTTCATTTCCAAACTAAACTAGAATGCTAGAAATCCCCCATAGCCAGCAGTGCGCGAAATGCAGTCTCAACAACATACAACCCCTGGTGGTGCCCACGGAAATAGCACACGCCAATCCTCCTCCCCCTGTGCAAATGCATCGTGCGCTGCATCATGCAAATTGCAAATGGTGCGCCCGCCGGAGCGGCATTACTCATTTACACCGTTATTTCCAAGACACGCCGAGTGACAGGCAGGGAAGCGCGACGAAGGTCACGGGCGGGGCGAGGGTCGCGGCCAGCCTGTCATGACCGACACTCCGCTCCGCGTGTGCAGCGACAGGAGCACTAACGTATTGACACGCCGTGTCCGATCCGAGCGCCGCGCCGCCGCGCCCGGCCGCGTCGTCGCCGAGGGGCCTCTGCCGGGGGACTTGTGGTGAAGCCCGAAGAACGGCGCGACGTGCACCTGCGCCCCATCCGTCCGAGACGCGCCGCGGCGGGCGGACGGGACGGGGGGCGTTGGCGGGGAGGTGGAGGGCGGGGGATAAGCACCGCGCCAACGACCAAACACGCGCGGCCCGTGCGTCGTGGCGCGGCGGGGCGTACGGGGCGGGCGCCTCGCGGACCGTCGCAGATTGAGCGGGAGGCCGCAAACCCGCTAGTAGCGCTGGGCGAGATTGTAGGCCTGATTGTACTGCATGCTAAACAGGATGCTCCAATAGAGCCGGGCCGAGCCGCGCCGCCGCGCCGCACCGCGCTGGTGTGATGATGATGTACACCGCGGCGTCCTGGACTGGACGCGCGGGTGGCTGCCGCGCACCCTGCACGCACCGCTGACGTCATCCTGGGCCGCGTCGCGCAGCGCAGAGAGCGCAGGTCCCCGCCAGCGTCATTGTCAAATTAGGGGGACTCGGTCGGGATGAGCGTGGAGAGCGAGCGGGGGGCAGCGGCGGGGCGGGCGCGCTTCAGATTGATTCAAAAACACGGCACGTCACCCAATTGGGACAAATGACTCTTTGGGCCCCCATGGGGAAACGGAGCAGCCGGGCGGGGCGGCTCACGAGATCACCACCGTGCGCCCCGACAACGTTAAATAAAGCAAAAATTTCGACTGAAGAACCCCGTCGCTCGCACCAGCGTGTTAATTCCAGACTCAATTAGAGCGGGGCCGCAGCACATTCGCAAGGCCCCGCCCAGCCCCACTCGGGACTGCTCTCTAATAACGGATTGTCGACGTCACTGACGACTCCATCACAATATACCTACGCGGGATGGATCCCGTCACCCTTTTTATTATTTTCCGTCATTATTTTTTCAAGTGTGACGTGGGCCTGCTCTGATGCCCAGCAAGGGGGCCTCTGGCGGGAA
The DNA here is from genome assembly GCF_000697945.3 of Frankliniella occidentalis. NCBI lineage: Eukaryota > Metazoa > Arthropoda > Insecta > Thysanoptera > Thripidae > Frankliniella > Frankliniella occidentalis. Next base: position 488,632 of record NW_026267270.1, on the reverse strand, counting down.
GCTCGGATTTGGGACGAGTCCGACTTAATTCAATCACCGGCAGGATGTGCCATATAGACACTGGGCCGCCCGCCCCACCCCGCCCCGCCACGCCGCGCCCCGGACACAGCGACATCAGAAGCACACGGCGCGTTTAAAATGACGTTCTTCCGAGTGAGGGAAAACGGATCCAGAGCGAGGCGCACATTTGTTTTTCAAACCGCGGCTTTTAGGGACGGCCCCGCCACAGAGCCGTGGAGAGGTGCCAGCTCGCGACGCGAGACGCGGCTCGGCAGGGCCCATCTCCGCCGCCGTCGCCGCCGCATAGAGACTAGCGGACGCGCAGGCTGTCGTATTCGGCCCTCCCGTGTGTTTCAATCTCGCCGTTAAGCGAGCATTGCCAAACATGGTCGAATGAAGACCATCGCGCACCACGGCGGTGCTGGGCTGGGCAAGGAGAGGCGCGGGGCGAGCGTCGCGGGGCGAAACGGCACGGGCCGTGCATACCTCGTCTCGGTCCGCGCCCCGCCGCGCCCCGCCCCGCCGCCACGCCCACTTTAACGCGCCGGTCGCGCTCGGCGGCCCCTCCTCTATACCCGCCGTTGCGCTGTCACGGCGCGTGCAAAAAGGACGAGAAACAACCCGCGCAGACAGTTCCCGAAACTCGGCTCCATAAAAACCAGAAGCGTGGCGCCTGTTCGTCGCATGGGGCGCACGGTGCTGCCGCGCGGGCGGCCCACGTGCGCCGCGGGCGAGACTCACGGAGACAAGAGACACTGCAGCCGCAGCCCCAGCCACCCCTCGCAGGGGAGGCAGCAGGACCCAACACTAATTGGCCGAGGCAGGACGAGCGCGCGGGTCACCTGGCCCTCCAAGAGAGAGAGGGAGCAGAGACAGAGAGACAGGCAGGGCGATGTGAGGGGAGGCACGGCAGTGTACAGCAGGGGCACGCACGCGGTACAGACGGGACCAGAAAACATTGAGCTGCTTGCACGGGTTGGGATGAGAGGAAACGGCACAGCGGTTCACGCTGAATGACCCCTCTTCTCCAAGGGAGCCGAAACTGGTCACTGCTGTGTTTAAAGTTACAGTAGAGAGCGACATCCCATCCCACCTAGGAAGTTAGGACCCTGGCACTTACCTTTTTCTCGGTGAGCTTCTCGCAGCGCCGCATCTTGCAGATCTGGTGGCTCTTCTCGTTGCGGCACGGCGCGCAGTCCCCGCAGTTGTCCTTGCGCTGGCAGCCGATGCACTCCCCGCACCGCTTGCGCTTCTTCTTGACGGGCTTCTCCCCCGACGAGCTCTCGCCGTCGTCCGAGCACGGGCCCTGCGTCGTGGGCGGCGCGTTGTTCTGCAGCGGCGACTTGAAGCCCGACCCGGCCGTGGACGACACGGCGGCGACCTGGCCGGACGACTCGAGGCTGCTCGAGCCCGCGCCGTCCGACTCGGCCGAGCTCTCCATGGAGGACGCACGCACTTTCCTCCGCTCCTTCTTGCGTGAGTCGAGGCCGCGCAGCCCGGCGTCCTCGAGCTTGCTGAGGTGCCCGTTCTCGTCGCACTTGTCCATCATTCCCATGGGGTTCTGGAAGTTGGTGTGGTGCAGGTGGGTGAGCTGGGTCGGCGTGGACGTCACAATAGTGACGGGCTCGCTCTTCACTAGGACAGTGGTGCCCGGGTGGCCGTGGTGGCCGGGGTGGCCCGGGTGACCGGGATGGCCAGGGTGGACCGGGTGGCCGGGGTGACCCGGGTGGCCAGGCAGGAGGGGGTGGTGGAACTGGGCCAGCTGCTGGTGCGGCAGGCCTGGGGGCGGCACACCCGGGGGTGGCACGCCCGGCGGCACGCCGCCGAACGCCAGGTGGATGTGGCGTTCGTCCATCAGCTGCTGCTGGATGGCGGGGACCTCTCGCGCCTGGACGGGCACGGGGGCGGGCACCAGAGGGTAGCCCCTGGGTACGCCGGGCACCCCGGGAACACCGGGAACGCCTGGCACCCCGGGGATGGGCACCGCCGAAAGGGTGTGGAAGCTAGGCAGGCCAGACGTGCTGCTGGGGGAGGCGGGTGCGGCGCCGGGTGGCAACGGAGCCAAGCTCTGCCCGTCCTGCTGCTGCTGTTGCTGCTGCTGCTCCGCGAAGGTGAACTGCGACTGGAAGGAGGGCAGCTTGCTCCCGGGGAAGGCGCCGGGCGGCGGCGGTCCACCGTTGGGCGGCCCGTGCGGCCCGTTGGGGTCGTCCATGGGCTTCCCCTCCCACGGCCGGTAGGTGGGCTGGTTCAAGGGGTTGTGCATGTCGCGGTCCATCAGGCGACCCGTCAGCCCCTCCCCGTAGTAGTCCCAGGGCTGGGACGGGTGGTCCAGCTGCGTGTAGGTGTGGCCGAGGCCCACGCCGTCCGCCATCTCGAACGAGCTGAAGGGCGGCAGGCCAGACGCGGCGGACACCTTCACGTCGTGCGGGTAGTCGTCGTGGACGGTAGAGGTCGGGGTGGGGACCGAGAATCCGCCCCCTCCCCCGACACCGCCATACTGGGGCCCCAGGGCGTGCCCCTGGCTCCCCGCCGCGCTCATGACCTGGTCATGGCGCTGGGGCTAGCTCGGCCAGCCTGGAAACAGAAACACAACGGGGTTAGACACGTGGGCGGCCAGGCGGAGACAGAGCGGTGCCGTACTGGCCCGGGCGCGCGCGTAAAAACGAGGAAAGTGAGGACACGACAGGACGCCGTCAGGGGAGCGGAACGCGCTGTTCGACTCGCACTGAGAGGCTGACACGCACCGCCGCGCAGCGTTTCTTGCTATTTTTGCAGCTTTAATGGTGACGCCCATTCCCTCAAAGACCCCCCCCCCTTCTTCTCCCCACTTTCCCGTTTTTTTTCCTCTCCACTTTCCCCGTCCTGGTGGTATGAAGCATGACTACGCTGCAGCTGCACTTCGCGCCCCGGGGCCGGCGCCCATAGCGAAGACCCTCCGCGCGGTGCAGGTTGTCACGGGCCGCGCGCCGGGCCGAGCAGCCAGCGGGTGCAGCACGTGGTGCGGACCGTGCTGGGCGGCGCCACACACACACTTACGTAACGGTGACTTCGAAACGGCACCGATCGATAAGCCCGGGATAAAACAAGGCGAAAACAAAGAAAGTGCACGGCGAAGCCAAATGATTCACGAGAAGCAAGGCGGGATGATACTGAGTAGCGCAGTGCGTCGCACATAGCGCGCCGGGTTTGCGTCACAACCCAATCGAGAGTGTCGTCAGTGGGCGCGCGCGGCCGCGTTCGGCGAACCGCCGATCTGGTGATCGAGGAACGGAAAAAGTAAGCGTTTTCGGGTGGCCTGGTACAGCACGGCACGCTCGCGTTGAAAAGTTCGGAGTGTCCCCTGCCAGAGACTTAGACGGGGTGCCTGCTTGGCCTTCTAAATGAACCCCCGGCCACGCCCCGCCACGCGCACGTCACGGTACCCGCCCGGTGGTAGCCGCATCGCAGGCAACGCACCTGCGGGGAGGGGAAAGGAGGGGTTGGCGGTCTATCACTGGACCCGCGGGAGGAGGGGAGGGGAGGGGGTTGCCATCCCCCTCAAAGGATTGCGCACGACCCTCACCCTACCCCACTCTGCGGCACCCTCCCTCCCCCTCCCGACACCTTGCCTCCCCCAAGCCTCCCTCGGAGCCACTTGTACTCCACACGAGTGCCACTGAGGATGTTAAGCGCCACTTCTCCCCCCGCGGCGAGGCGCCCCGGCCCTGCCCTGGCCCCGCCCTGGCCGGTCACCAACATGAATGGCGCAGGCCCCGGGCCCCGCTCCACCCGCGCTAGCTGCGGCTCTCTCAGCCGGCGGCGGCGGCGTGGCTCCGACTCTGTGGTCCACGCGGCGCGGCGGCCCGATAGTCGCGCCTTGCCAAAGATAACGCCAACGCCGGCGGGCGCGCGGGGCCGGGGCGGCCGGGCCGCGCGGAGGTTCAATGTCAATAACGTGATAGAGCATCGCCAAAGCCAGGCGCGCACACCGCCCGCCCCGGTATAAATAGCCGCGCAGCCCCAAGTACAGGTGCGTGCGCGGCGTGCAGCGGGGCGTGCGGCTCGCCCGCGACAAGCCGAGGGGCAAACCGGCAGGGGAGGCCCGCGCCGGCACGCCGGCACCGCGAGTGCGGGAGCGCGCGGAGCGAAAGCGGGCAGTACCGACTAAAAATAGGCGACGGGGCGCGCCGCGCAAGAGAATGGTGTGTGCGGCCGGGCCCGGGGGGCGAGGAGGGCTGCGGGCGGGGGCCGGGCCGGGGCCATGTTGGAGGAGTGAAGGGCGCCGCTCTCCGTTGGGGCAGGTCACGGGGGCGCGTCTGTTCCCCGCTCCGTCATCGCTGTCCAGAGGCACCTAACGATACATTGACTATACCAGGTGGCTGATTAACTCCGCGCACTTCTGTAGTTAGACTGTACCGCACGCACGAGTGCGGGCGGGTTGCCTACTCACCCGGCCCGTAAGGCGCCGTGGACAGGGGCGATTGGCAAGCCCGCCCGCACTCGTGTGTGCGGTTCAGTCTAACTACAGAAGTGCGCGGGGTTAATCAGCCACCTGGTATGAGACCACCACAGGCTTGCGCTGTTTAGTTTTATTCGGCTGTGGACTTGGACGCCCCCTCGCCCTCCCTTCCCTGGGTGACACAAGCAGCAGCAGCAGGAGCCCGGGGTTCAAGTTTGTCGGCTTATTGCGGCCGAATCCTCGACGCGCACACTACGCGCCGGAGCCGAAACTTTGCCGGCTACCAAATAATGTTGTAGATAGTTGTTTCGATTGGCGGCGACGTCGGCAGCGTCGGGTGCGGAGAAGAGCGTACTATACCGTGACACGAAAGGCACAGCGCCCTCCTCACTCGTGCAGCCGCATGGGGACAAATTTCTTTTATCGTTTCGGCTTTTCATTTTTTTCCGCAGCTCGGATTTGGATTCGTGCATGACGAGGGTCGCCGACACTTTTATTCACGGCGGCCTATACTGCCGCGACGCGTATTCAAAACAAAGCGGGAATAATGAAGAGGAAAGGGACCGGGCCGAAGTGTTTCTTGCCATTCCTGTCGCACTCTGTCGCAGCCGCCGCCTCTCCAAGGGCGCAACAGCAGCAGCAGCCGTCACCCCCGGTTCAGGGCCCGGCTGCCAGCCACCGGAAATGAGGGGGCAGGGGTGGCTGACGTCACACGTCCCGTTGCCTCGGCGGGCGCACCCTGCCTCCCGCCCCACCCCGCTGGCCCAGCCTCAGCCCAGCCCCAGGTGCTGGAGTCTCACCATAGAGGCTCCGTCGTGACGGGTCGTTGGCTGCCCCCGACTGCCAAACGGCCGCCGTCAAACCCTTGGCAAAACTGAATCCTACACTGCAAAGCACGGCAGAGAAGGCGAGGCCGACGAGCGGCAGGGTGAAAGGGGAAGGGAGGGGAGCAGTCTGCGACACGGATCACTTCCTTCTGGAAATAAAGACCCATATCCGCCCCGCGCAGTGCTGGCTCCGCAATGCAGACACCGCGCGAGAGTTAGCCTCGCGCCAGTCCTCTCCAGTATCCTCCAGGATTAACCTGGACGAGGAGCTGCGCGTTGCAGCATAGCGGCTCGGATCCGATCGGGTCGGCGCGGGTCTGGCCAGGCACAGACAGCTGGGGGCTGGTGGGGTCGGCGCGGGTCGGCCGGGGCTGGTGTGGCCCTCGCCGACCCGCGCCGACCCCCGCCGACCCCCGCCGACCCGCGCCGACTGGGGCTGGCAGAGCATCGAACATCTGCCGTGTCGGTCTGTCCGCCTGATGCCTGCCAGCCTCGCCGTCCGTTCGCCGTCTGCTCAACCCCCCGGCCGAGCCGGCCTGGCGGTTGCCAGCCTTGCCAGCCCGGCTCACCCGACTCCGGTCTGCCTGGCAGCCAGGCAGACAGGCAGACATGCAGGCAGCCAGCCTTCGGGCAGCCGGGGGTGGCAGCCAGCAGACCCGCGCCGCAACGCACCGCACACACGTAACTTTTCCAACGAAAGTGTGAATCCGAGGCGAAGGTCTGCTAGGAGGGCGTAGGTGTAAGGTGGGGTGGGGGTGGGGTGGGCACAGAGGCCAGCCCTCCTCGGGACGGCCCTGCGTTCGCTATGCCCTTTCCTGAAGTGGGGACATCAACGCACGACGTGCGTGGCCGCGCATCCAGCGCCGAGCACTCGCGACTTTTAAACAAACCGAAGCCTTATCGCCGGAAGCTCCACCAGCACTGCCTGCCCGGCCCGGCGGCCACCTCAGCTGACCAGACAGCCCAGCCCGCGGGCCCCAGGCCCGTTGCGCCACACTCCGCCCCGCCCCGGCTCTTCACGCTGGCCGCGTAACTTTCACACCTCCGCGAGCCGGGCGCTGTGTGCGCTACCACTTCCAGGGGCGGCGACGGTCTAGGTCAGGAGAACCTCTCGGCGCTACCGTGACCGTGTGCGTCATCCGGGACGGAACCAAACGCGTCGGAGGAGGCTCAGGGAAACAGGAAGACGCGGCGGAAAGTCTCATTACCGCCCGTGTTTGCTTGCGTCGGGGCGGAAAAAATGTCGTTTCAGGCTCGAATTTCTTCTCTGTCGCCAGCTGGTAGCACCGGTATAGCGGACTTTTTCATTTGCGTCGAAAGGAACATCATCATCATCGTCCTCCTCCTCGTCGCCATCATCCTCTGGAGAGCGATCAAAACTCCCTGGAACGGACCGACGCAACTCCCGGAGAGGGCTGCGGGAGTTTGAGGAGGGCGGCGGTGCTGCCGCTTGGCGGCCCGCCCGGCCCGTGTCCAGGAGGCGACGACAATCGGACCTCGGTGACCTAGCAGCCGCCCGGAAGCCATTATTGGCCAGGCCATGGCCGGGGCCGGGCCGTGGTGACCAGCTGCGAGGGAGGAAATAGTGAACGCCAGCAGGGCTGCTGGAGCAGCAGAGGATGAGGCACTCCTCGGCAAGGGCCGGTGTCCGCAGCTAGGGCGCATAGCTCAACCAGCTCAACCGACGGGGAGGAATCATCAATCGGTATCAAGTCGAACACACGATTCGTAAGGGAGGGGGGTGGGTGGGGGGCGAGGGGGAGGAAGTCAGAGAGACAGGCTTTTGTGCAACTTTTCCAAGCCGCAGCAACAACAGCGTCGGTCCCGGCCGGAACGAGCCCATTGGCCACGGTGCTGAGCGGTGCGGTCCTGTGTACGGCGCGGTGCGGCACTGGGACCGCGACCCCCCCCCCCTCCCACGCGGCAGGGGGATCAAGACAATGCAATGCATCGGAAAGTCACTGCGTTTTCCTAAAAATTAACCCCGTTTTCTGTGAAGACCCCCTGCTGGCTTATTGTCTGCGAGCCGTCTAGACTTGCGTTTACAGAGACAATTTTTTTTTCAGGGGGGTTTATTTTATTGCACCCGTCTGCGTGCTGGCTCTCCCCCGCAGACGTCTTGTAGGGCCTCTCCTCTGCGGGTCCTCCTCCTGCGCCGCCGCCGGGTGGTGTGCGCGGCGACCTTCGTCTGACCGCGGGCCAACCTCGGCGCGACCCCGACCAGACCCAGGGACCCTGTCCAGTTCTCAATGTCAGCGGCGCAGGTCTCCCCCGCCACCCGCCGCCCCCAGGACCAGCGCCCGTCGTCCTGGCCCGCCCGGGATGCGGCCAGGACGACACCTCAGTGCCATAGCGCCCCGCCCGGCCCCGCCGCTCTCCCGGCCCCACCCGCGCACCCTGCCTCTCTCCCGCCGCAGACAAAGAACATGCGTCCCGCCCCGCGCGCCAAGTCCGGCCCGGCGAGTCTGGCCCGGCCTGCGCGGGAGGCCCGTGTACCAGGTACCTGGCGCAGGGCAGAACAGGCGAGCGCGCCAACCGCTGGTCCCGGCATGGCCCGGCGGGTGGTACTCGCAATGACCGTTTAGGTGCGGCCCCCGCCCCGCCCCGCCCCGCCTGCAGTGACGCGCGCTCTCGTGAGGCAATCCGCCGCTGTGAACTCTTGAACCTGCCGGACCGATAAGGATAAGCGGTGCGATTCGCTGGCCAGGAGCGTGCAAAGCTGTGGTGAGACCTCGCACGCGTGACGTCACCGCGGGCCGCGGACCCCGGGAGGAGGGCGGTACCCGCGGGTACGTTCCGACCCCACCACCCCTGCCGCGCCCATTGCGCACCCCGCCGCTCCGGGCGGCGCGCCGGGTACCTTAACCTGGGTGCCAGAGGGTTGTCGGGAGGTTTGCTCGTGGATTCTTGAGGCGTTGCCCTGGTCTGGTGGTGGCGGCGTGCGCAGCGCGTCTCAAGAGTCCAGCTCGGTGTGCATCCTGCAGGTATTGGGTACCTCCCGTCAGAGCCGGCGTGACTCGAAGGACGCCCCCGGTCCACCCCTAGCCGTCAGACCTACCCCTTACACTCTCGCTACGAGCGTTAACCACGAGCAAACCCTCTCGGCACGAGTGGTCCTCCTGCACCACACCTTGAAGAAGACACCGGCGATAAATTACCTTTGGGTTATTTTTAATCCACCACTGGGTTGAAAACTGCTGGGCCGCCGAGGAAAAATCCAGAACTTCACCGCTGTGCGCTCTTGTCAACACTCACTGTCGTAACACACTGTCAAACTTCACTCGGCGAAACAAAATGTCACAAAATTCCGTTGGGGCGGCGCACCGCGGCGCACGCTGGTACGCACACACGAACACACACACACACGCGCGCGCGGCCGGCCCGTCCGCTGCGCTCCGCGCCCGCCTATCGTTTGGCTGGTTTGTTTTGCTCCGAGCCGAGCGGCGTCGGCTGCCTCGACTCGCCCGCCTCGCCCGGCCGTTGCGCCAGCAGCTTCGCGCCGCCGCCGCAAGAGGTCGCTCGAGAGCAGCGCGGCTGCGCTACGCCGCGCCGC
>NW_026267270.1:476806-478934 GCF_000697945.3 Frankliniella occidentalis | reverse complement strand
CGCGCGCTGTGTGATCCGGTGGCCACACTTCCATTTTTAACTCGCGCAAAGAGAAAGGCTGCGACGAGACGCGCCGCAACCGGGATAATGTCCCTCTCAACCCACAGCAGCAACGTTGCCGCGCTTCACAAAGTTTCTGTTCAAATACAAATTTTTGCAAATTTTTACTCACTCCCTATACCGTGTTTTCTACATATGCAAATGGGTGGGGGTCCCCCGCAATGTGAACGTTGTTTCGCGTTCTTTTCATGTTTGTTTGAACTATTTTTCGCTTGTGTCCATTGCGAGCGAAGAAAATCATCCTTCGGAAGGAAATAAAATCGGACGTAATGAGGGAGTGCGTTGTGCAATTGTCTTGTCGTGGTCGCGGGACTGGAGATCAGGTTGAGTAGCTCGTAATTACAAATGAATGTGGAGGTGTGCGAGGGGAGAAAGGGTGAGGAGGATTGGAGGGAATGAGAGGGGGTGAGAGGGGCCCTCCCTCCCTCCCTCCCTCTTGTTACGAAGTGTCAGTCACACTTCGCTGCCCCCTTCCATGCTCCGCGAGGTGGACAACCCCTACGAGCAGCTAGGCTCCACACGCTTTGCACCTTCTCCCCTCGCATCCCTCGTTGCCCCCCCCCCCCCCCCCCCGCAGCTAGGCTCCACACGCTTTGCACCTTCTCCCCTCGCATCCCCCGTTGCCCCCCCTCTCTCTCTCTTTCTCTCTCTCGCACGCGCTCACTCTCACTCTTTAAAGCTCCTCTCCACCCCGGGCGCGAGCGCCTGGCCGGCCCGCCCCTCCACCTGACTCCCGTGCCCCTCCCCCTCACGCTCGCTTCACATTGCTTTCCCTTCCCCGCCTTCGCGCCAGAACGTACTCCCGCCCTGGCCCGTACCGTCAAGTGGACCTCGGCCTGGTCACAACGCTCCACCTGACCCCCGACCCGACCCGGCCCGACCCGACCCGTCCGTTCCGTATTCTAGTTTTGCGCGTTTCGCTCCGCGCGCGTATTTTTCCGCCCGAGCGATTTTGCAGTCCTGGGAGTTGGCGAGTTGGCCTGGCAACCCCGCCCGCTCACCGGCGCTGCGCGTGGTGCGGCTCTGGAGGCGAGGAGGGCGGTAGCGGCGGTGGCGGTGGTGGCGGTGGTGGCGGCGGCCAGCAGCGGCAGTGACGGTAGCACACGTCCTGCAGCATTGATGAGCCCAAGCCCACAAGCCGCCCCCGGCCCACCCTGACTGAGCAACTGCAATGGACCTCTCGGACTGCATCTAGATGACCAGAGGGGTGGCGAGGGGCCGCGAGAAGCCGCGAGGGGCCGCGCGGCGAGGGGCAGGGGTATGGGCGGGTCGAAGCGGAGCGGCGGGCTGCGGCGCAGTGGCGGAGGGGCGGCGGTGTCAGCACTCCCTCCTACCTACTACCCTGCCTACCTATAGCAGATAAACAACACCAGCAGCCGCGCTCTGAGAGATACATTACCAATATGAGTACGTACTACTCTGATGAAATATCGAGGAATCATCGGTAATATTTGCTGTAATATCAGTTCGTGGAGGAATGTGAGACTCGACCCCTCGGAATTGAACCCTTTCGGCGTGTATCGGAAAATGGCAATCAGAGGAGTTTAATAATTTTTGCGGTGATTCATAACGATTACCCAATGAGGAAAGACTTCCCACATTTCCTTTTGTCATAATCATGGATTTCGGCTGTCAGCGGCTGTCAGGAAAACTTCAAAGTTCGCTGCTGTGCGCTTGTTGAACTTTGTTAAATTCTGATTGGATTCTACTAGATTTATATACAACTTCCTTTCTTTGTAAATCGTAACAGTGTCGTTCTTGTAGTACTTGTAAATTCACAATTTTGAGTTGTAATTGAACGATATCTTCCATGTCACACGGGGTATCTTTCCATGAAAGTCGTACAATTACAACTCAAAATTGTGAATTTACAAACATTACAAGCACGATCAAGATCAAGAGTGGTTGGTTGGTCATGTATGACACATGTTGCATAAACGGCAAATTACAAAATATATCGTAAATGGGCGAGCATAATTTTCACAGCGTACAAACGTGAGTCGAACTGCTGGTAGGCAACCCGTCGGCACGCCTGCGCACGGTGAAGCATGCCTCTGCAAGCACGGCG
>NW_026267270.1:474397-475911 GCF_000697945.3 Frankliniella occidentalis | reverse complement strand
CCGCCCGGCTCAGCCCGGCTCAGCTCGGCCTGGTTTAATGAGGTACCCCACCCCGCCCGCCTCCGGGCTGCGTCCGAGGCGGGAGACGCCACCCCGTGGGTCGCGCCCGCCACCCCTGCCGCCAACAAAGACGCACAAGTCGCTCTCGGACGCAGCCCCGACGCCGCGCGGCAGACGTCCTGCTGCGCAACTGATGGGCGGGTGGTCGCGCCGAAAACAAATTTCATCGGTATCGATCGATGACCTTCGATACATCGATCCTCTCGCCCACACCGCAGGCCTGTCAGAAACTAACTAAGGGCAAGGCTGAGAGAGAAAAGAGGGGAGGGTGACGCATTAGAAAAGTACGGACGACGCCGCCGGTCCAAGCAGTACAGCCTGCAGCAGCTAGATGAGACGGAAAATTAAAGAAAGACTTAGAAGTGCCCGGTTTCACGAGGAATAGGGAACAAGGCCAAGAACAAGAAGACGGAACTCAGAACAGAATGCAGTCCCGGACCCGGCCGCGCCAAGAATCATCGCGCCGCACTGAATATGGCTTCGTTTGAATTACCATTATTACTTTCTTTGAGTCGTGATGAGCAGTACTGTTCCGCTCGGGGCGCGCGCGGGGGTGAGGGGCGGGGCGGAGGCGGGTGTACACCGGGCTCGACGTACGTGGTGCTCCTGCAGGAGCCGGAGAGGCCCGTGGCGCTGACCCACGGCAGGAGCGCCCTCGGCGCCCTCCCTCACAATGGTCCAGATCGTCGCCAAGGTCGGAGGGACCCGAGGACCCGCGCTGTCGGCCTCTAACCGGTAAGGGCCCCGCACCCCGGCCTCAGCCCCGCCCGGGGAGGAAGTGGGCAGGCCCGCGGGCCGACGCGGATATATGTATTTGGCACGCCCCAGGAACAGCAACAACCGAGAAATGACCTGGCGAAAAGGGGCGATGCGCGTTACATTTGCAGCGTTTTCCTCCGCAAACGCATCATTGTCCCCGACGGGTCTACCCGCAAAAGTTTTCCTTTCATTATTAATCTGGCACACAAACAGGTATATACGCGACGCGAAATGCGCGATCCGGAAGCTGGACTCCGGCGCAGCAGCGGCAGAGACGGATGAGAAGGAGGCGAGGAGAGGAGAGGAGAGGACGGCGACAACGCAACGCAACGCCTCCTGCATTGTGAGCGAGCGGCTGCGGCACGTGCCGGCAGGCTCAGCGACCCGCCCACCCCGCCCCGCCCCGCCGCGCCGCGCCGGCCCAGAGGCTGCAGCTGCCTGCACACCTGGACGTCGTCGACGGGTACCGCTCCGATCCCCCGCCCCCGCCCCACCCCCTCATCCTCCTTCCTCTTGCTCCCTGCTCCAGCCCGCTCCAGTTTGCTCGCTCCAGCCCGCTCCAGCCCGCTCCAGTCCGCTCCAGCCCGCTCCAGCCCGCTCCAGCCCACTCCAGTCGGCCCGCTCCAGGCTGCTCCAGCCCGCCCCGCCCCGCTCCTGCCCGTGCCCATTATCGCTGACGGCTACCTCAGTAGTCA
>NW_026267270.1:457549-472367 GCF_000697945.3 Frankliniella occidentalis | reverse complement strand
AAACGTTTATAATAAAAGCATTTAATTAATGAACATTGACCAACTATGTCGACGAATCACAAGACACACATAACATATACAATAAGTATAGATATAGATGTATATATAAATATCTTATAAATGCCAATATCTCGTGATAAAGATACGTGCAGTAGACTTACACACACTAATTAACAGATAGTTTTTGCTCATAAGACTAAATAGAAGTGCGCACTTTGGTACAATACTCTTACACCTATGACAATAAATCTAGATTGCTTCAAATTGTAATCATTATTTTTGTCCGACTAAGAAGTAACTTGAAGAGAGCCAGGATAGAGCTCGATCACAGATTGCGTGGTAGGGCCTCCCCGGGCCAGCGCGTAAAGGGCAGTACCGCAGACAATCACCTACGAAGTGTATCCTGAGGGACATAACTGCTTTAAGCTGCTGGAGAAATATTGTCCGGCACTAAATATTTTGGAGAGCGACCCGGTAGGAATACAACTATCACTATCCCGCGTCAGAATCACGACGGACATACTCCACGCGACAGAAAGTTTACAGGTCTACGGCACTACCCCCCGCCGCTGGCCACCACGGCCCGCGCTATGACGATGCCATGAGTTTGCTGTGGTGGTGACTGTGGTGATGGTGGTGGTGGTGATGATGGGGGTAGTCGGCGGTGAGCGTCCCCGGCGGCGAGGCCGACGCCGACGCGTGGTGGTGACTGGGGAGGCCAAACTGCTGCGCCGCCGTGAAAGGGACGTGCGTGCCCGGGTAGCCGACCCCGGGGGCGAGAGACCCGAGGTGCCCCAGGGTCCCGAGGCCGCCGCCAAGGCCCCCGCCGAGCGCCAGCGGCTCCGTCTTGACGAGGTGGTGCGCCTGGTACATGGCGGACAGCGCGCCTTCCGAACGCTTCTTTCCTGCGGGTCAAACAACAGTCAACTCGTTAGGAACGCAGGGAAAGCGAAGCGCAGCGAGCCCATCCCATACCAGGATGCGGCGGCCTTACCTTGTTCGGGAGACTGCGCCTGCTTGTCGCCGGCCCCAGACGAGTGCTTGGTGTCGCTGGAGGAGGAGAGCGGCGACGAGGCCGCGGAGGCCGCGGTGGTGGAGGCGGCGGCCTGGCTCGCCCCGCCCTGCTGCTGCTTCTTGGGCTTTCGCTTGCGCGTCTGGATGCCGTCCTTGCGCATGCTGATGGGCCGGTTGACGCCGTGCAGCTTGAAGTACAGGCCGCACGCGTTGCACACGGGCTCGCCCTCGTTGTTGCGCCGCCAGAGCGTCGTGGTGCGCGTGCCGCAGTTGGTGCAGCACAGCCCTAGGCGCCGTGTGGCCGTCTGCAAGGACACGGGGTTAGCGAGGCTTGGGGGAGGACGTAGCACGCCGGCATAAACACACGAATACGCACCTCCAGGGGATGGCACAGGTTGCTGACCTCGTTCACCAGCCTCTTGGAGGGCTTGACGAGCGGCCGGTTCATGCCGTTCATCTTGTGGTACAGGCCGCACGCGTTGCACAGGTAGTGCCCCGTGCCGTCCCGGCGCCACAGCGGCGTCGACACGGCGCCGCAGTTGACGCACTCGCGGCCCTCTCCGAACTGGAACTCCATGGTACCATCTGCGGGCGGGAGATTAGCGATCAGTCAGGGGGGGCGCTGGAGGCGGAGGCGGCTCTCCAGCAGTGTAGGCGGCGCCCACGGCCCACGCGTACCGTAGGGCGAGGCGCGCTGGAAGGCGGCGCTGTCGTAGGCCCGCCACGGGCCCATCATCATGTTCTGGGCGTAGAGGGCGTGGTGCGCGGCGTGGTGGGGATACTGCGACACGTAGCCCTCGTGGCCCGACTGGTGGCCGCCCCACGAGGACCCCCACGCGCCCGCCGCGCCCGCCGAGGAGTACTGCGGGGGCAGCACCGCCCGCGTCGAGGGCACGTACACCTGTGGGCAAGAGCAGAGGACAGTCATTCCGGGAAGCACTAGACACGAAGGAAGATGTTGTTTCTCAACGGCCAAGAGCCACGAGCGGCTTACAGGCTGTTGATGGTCCTGTTGCTGGTGCTGGTGCTGCTGTTGCTGCTCCTGCTGTTGGTGATGGTGTTGATGTTGGTGGTGGTGATGCTGTTGGTGTTGGTGGTGTTGCTGCTGATGTTGAGTCTGTGCCTGCTGTTGCTGTTGGGATTGCTGCTGTTGCTGTTGCTGAAGGTATCCAGTTGTACCGCTCGACGTTGACTCGGGATACATGTCTGAGTTGACGGCACAACTGGTCTGGAACATGATGGTCATGCGTCTGGAACAGAAAAGCAAAATGAAGGGTGAGCATGCGCAGCAATATTCCTCGCCATGATGGGGGTCTTTGTCCGTGCCGGCGGGCCCCACAGCGCGGCTCGCTCGGCGCCGGCGCTGCGCTGCGGCAGCGGGGCCGATGGACCGATAGTGCGATGGGTTGAGCCCCCACCCGCTGGCCCGGGCCCGGGTTCTCACCTGTCTGGGGAGGGCGCAATGTTGTCACGTACCTGCGCGATAACACGCCCCCCTCTCCTGTTTGACACGCTATTAAATGGGTCGGATCTATTTAAACCGGACCGGGGCCACCTCTCCTCTTTACCGGCGCCAGCGTTTTCTCTCATCGGAGGCGCCCGCCGGCCCGCCCGGTCGGGCCTCAAATTTGTCTCGGTCGTGCGTCCAGGTCCCCGCACGGTCCCCAGGGTCCTCGGGAGGGTCCTCGAGGTCCGGCGCGACGAGACCCCCCTGCGTCGGCACGACCACCGGCTGCGACCTCTAGACGCGCACCGATACCGCCGCCGATACTCCAAAACGGATTCCTCGTCACAATCTTATCCCCCGTGTCCAGGCGGGGCTGGCGGGCTGGCAGAGCCGCTCCATGGCGACACGGCGACAGCCCCGCGGACTCCCCGCGCCGGCGCTCACCCTAAGTGCATTCACGAGATTGTGTCGCTAGTGGGAAGGGGAAGGAAGGGAGGGGGCTCTAGCAAACGGGAAAATAACACGAATTATGCACCCGAGTGAGCATGAGCATGGGCGTAGCGTTAGCGTGCCACCGGCGCGGCGGCGACTCGTGGGGTCGAGCTCACCGTCGGGCTGGTTGGTTGGAGTGGGACTCGGGCAAGGCGCAGGGTTAACATTCCCCTCTAATGCACTGCTACTGCTCCAGATGATCCAAAGTGGCCCGGCGCCCCCGCGAGGGTCACGCATTAGGGGGCGCCGGGCCAGGCGGCTAAGGGCGCCTATAAGGGCGCCTGTGGGGCTTATCGAGGAGACGGCCCCGGGCCTCCGCCCGGCCCGCCGGCTGTGGATGGATGTACTTCAGGCAGGCCGAGGAAATGTGGTGGACCGGCGCGGCACCTTCCTGGGGATTGAGCCGTCGGGCCGACGCGGCGGGGCGTGGCGTGGCGGGCGCGCGGCAGCCGGGGGCACCCACGCGTGAACATGGGATCAAACTCCCCGGCCCCCGCCGCCGTCAGCAGCGCCGTGCCCGCTCGCTGGGAGGAACGGCATACGCCAACGAGCCATCGTCTGTCTCTGCCTCGGTGAGAAAAAGCTGCGGTCGTCTCCTCGCGGGCGGGAGAGGATGGGCGGGGAGGAATAGGCACTGCATTGAGGCGAGTGGGGGTCGTGGAACGCACGGAGACAGATGCACCTCCTGGCGTGGTGGTGCCCTGCTCGGGCCGCCTGGCCGCGTCCTGGTGGTCCGGCGGCCTCTGACAGCCCCTGGTGCTGTTGTTGGCCGCCGGCGTGACACCCCTGCCCAGGGTCGCCCGGTGAGGTGACGGCGCGGTTACTTACCGGCCGCGTCGCGACACAAGGCGATAATTGTGGCGCTCAGCAGACCGTGACAAGAGATAGGCCGCCGGCGGCCTGCGCGGGGCCCCGGCTCGGCCCGGAGGTGGCGCGACGGGGACGGGGACGGGGGCGGCGGCGGGGTGAGCGCGAAGGAGCGGCAGGGGAGCGAGCCGCACCGGCGGAGCTGATCTCTCTGCGAGCTGCTCCACGACGCACTCCTCGTCGGCGAGCTGCACCACCGCCCGGCGCGAGGCGCTGCACGGCCCCCGGCCCCCGGCCCGAGACGGAGCCGCGGAGCGCAATGGTAATGACCCGCCGCCCCCATGGCGCGTCACGTGGGCGGCGCGGGGCGTATCTGCGGCGCCCGCATGCGATACCCGGGGGTGGCGCGCCGCGCAGCACAGCGCCGATACGCGCGGGTGCCCACCCAGAGCCGTGTGTGCGTACTGCTGCTACCAGCAGCCACATAACTTTTATTTTTCCCTTGCAGTCGGAAGCACTTTTCTCATGGCCGGGGAGCGTCCCAAGGGGGCAGGCGAGGAGCGCGGCGAGCGAAAGGCTTCAACCACCACTCGGCGTTCGGCGGAGTGGCGGCTGTTCACAGTCACTGACGCACGGCCAACGAACAGCAAGCAGTCGCAAAAAGGCTCCTACAGGTGGAAGAGGCGGGGGAGAGGGGGCGGGGAGGAGGATCACGAGCGAGCAGCGCTTCGAGAATGTATCACTGTCGTCGACAAGCTCCCAAAGTGAGGCGTCAGGTGACTGAAAGGAGGTAAAGGAGAGGGAGAGAAGAGGGAGCGGGTCTAAGCCGTGTCAGAAACGAGGACTGAGAAGGATAATTTGTGTTGGCCTGACAGACTTGTTCACACACACGCACACACACACAATATCTCGAAGCCAACCCCCTGACTCGGCCTCGAGCTCGGCTTACGGGGACTAATCGCCGGCGTCGCTCAGGCCTGCAGGTTCCCGAGGTGGGCCGGCAGGCTGGGCTATGGGCCTGGTGCGGAACGACGCGGAACGTGCAAGGCGCTCGCTCCCTGGCTGCACGTCGTGCTGCGGTGCTCGGGGCGGACGCACGACGAGATAGGCGATGCGCGGACGCCGCGGCCCGCATGTGTCCACGTGCGTCCACGTGTGTCCACGTGTGTCCACGTGCTCGACACGCGTCGCCGAGGAATAGCGCCCACTGCAGTGCTTCAAGTACCAGGGCTTCCACGACCACCGCGCGGTATTTGTGGGCTGGCCTTGGGCGCCGCCGGGGGGCGCCTGCTGCTGTCCGGTCGTCTTCGCGGCGCGCGGCCGCGCGTCTGCTTCGTGTCAATGCCCCGCTTCCCTCTCCGCTCCGCCCCTCCTCACCTGGCCGCGAGGCGCCTCATCTGTAGCGCGAAATGGCCGGTTCGTCATCGTGGCGGGCTACAAGGCTCGTGGGAGCCCTCGACGCCGGCGCCGCGGGGCCGGCATCATTTAGGGCCTAACGCCCCCTTGTGCAGCGCAGGAATGCCACCTTGTTGGACGAACGTACTCTTCGCCGCCTCTTCCCATAGAGGTAGCAGAGGTGTCCGTCAACACCTGAGGGGCAGGTGCTCGCCGCGCCCGGCCCTGCCTGCCACAAAACCACTAGACAAGGGGACGTGGGAACAGCCTCCCACGCTCCAGCAGCAGCAGCCCGGAGGTGTCAAGAAGCGCGCGGGGGCCTAACCCGGTCTGCGTAGCGTCTCTGCCCCTCGCTGCTCAAGGGCAGCCCGGCCGGGCCGGCGCAGGCCAGGCTCCCGCGGGGGCAATGCCGGGGCACTGTACTGAGGAGGAGCGGCGGAAGCACCAGCGCAGCGCATTTATTACCCACAAAAAGGAGTTATGAGAGAGGAGCAGGTCCCTCTCAAGCTTGCGGCTGCTCCGCCGTGAGGGGTGGCCTGTGGGCGTACGAGCAGCAAGCAGCAGCCACGGCGGGTTATGCCTTTGTTATTCCCCGAACCACCGCGTGACGCCCGAGATAGATCCACCTCGCAAGCCGCAGGTTTATCGCGGCGCCGTTTTGTTACCGATGCGCTCCGTTTGAAAACAGCGAAAGTTCACGAAATATAAGCAGTTCTTTGGTAATTTTAAAATTTTATCTCCACCGAAAAGATAAAAAGCTATTCGTGCATGTATTATTTTCTTCAAGAAGATACGGGGACAACGCGTACGGCGCGTGCAAGTTTTGGCCGCTAGGAGCGTTAGTATTTGTGGAGATCAACTCTCTCCTCAAAAAATGACGGACATTTAGTCGATCTTGTATTTTATTGTCGAAGCGAGAGACAAGCTTGATTTTTTCTGTAGAGGAGCAACGCGGTGGAAATGAGACACGAACATTAGGAACGAGCCGCTTCGAGGCCCATATCGTTTGATCTCCATGATCGGCAGCCCACTCTACCCCGAGCTTCTCATGTCGCCACACCTATTCCGAAGCGAGCTTGATCGGAACAGAGGGAAAAGACATTAAGACAGTTCTAATTCGATATTGTACGATCCGCCGTCGGTGTCGGTGCCGGCCTGTGCATCGCGTTGTGTTTCGGGTCAGTGGCTCCCCCCCTCCGCCCCACGCCGCGCATTGGTCAGCGCCGCGGCGCCAGGAGTCAGGCCCCGCCCCGCCGCGCCTGCTCCCCTCCACCCGACCACGGCGCGGGCCGGGCCGCGGCCGGAGCTCTTGGAGCAGCGACCCGCCGCGGCACCTAGGGCTGTGCGGTATTGAAATTTCAGTACCGAACTTCGATATTAAAAAAATACCGAAACTTGTCGGTATCGGTTATCGATACCGTACCGAAAATATCGAAATACCGAAATATCGAAATACCGAAATACCGAAGTATCGAAATACCGAAGTATCGAAATTTCGACAACAGAGAAGCTGACGAGGAAGTGAAACAATTTTGGCACTTTGAAAACAGCGCGCGATGCCATGTCTGCCGCCTGGCATGCCAGCAACGCCAGCAGCTCCATCTACATAGCGTCGAATAGTGGGCGTCCTAGCCCGCCCGAGGTAAGACTGGGGGCGGACAAGTAAAAGTAAAGGTTTGAGGGGCGCGCGTACCCACTCTGAGTACCAAATTCTTCGTATTATGGAAATATCGAAATATCAAAATATCGAAATACCGAAATACCAAAATTCCCAAACTTTCGGTATTTTTCGATATTTCGATAATATCGAAATATCGTTCCCGAATTGCAGAAATTTAAAATACCGAAGCATCGGTATAAAAAAAATACCGATATCGTTTCGGTATTCCCGAATATCGCACAGCCCTAGCGGCACCGCACCGCGGCCAGGCCAGGGGGGGCGCGCGGAAGCACGACCGTGCGGCAAGCGCGGCTGATGCCTCCCCGTCGTAACAACAACTCCGTTCTACACATAAGTGCATTAATTGCACCGGATTGCACGCTTAAAAATCGCTTTTCACCAATATTAAGTAAAGAATGATTTTGAGCTTTTTCAGGTTTACCTGAACTAACGTCAGTTGCTCAGAAATATCCCTGTCTTACCGATTGATTATCCCTGGGTCACCCTCGGATTGTCTTCGGTTACCTTGTTGGTTACCTACGGATCATGCCCCCGCATTGTGGAAGGCCGTGTCTTTGTCTTGCTTGCAAATTACCTAATTCGTTTCCCTGCTCTCGGCTCTAAAGCTATGGGTCACGATGTCTCTCTACATCGTGCTCTGGGTACAAGTGTTACGAGCAGCGCCACAGCTCCGCGCCGCGGGTCGGGCAGAGGGAGCCGCCGTGGCCAGCGACGATAGGCAACCGGCAGGCACGCCCGCCATGCGGTGCAGTATGACCACAAGGAGGCACAAGCAAGTCAAGGATCGCCCTCAGCCTGCAGCAGGCGCTGTCTGAAGTCATCTTTCAGGGGCTCTGATGCTCGCCCGGAGGCTCGGGGTGCAGGAGAAGGACCTATGGCAGGACCGTCACGTGACCGTCACGGGGACCGTGCGGGAGACCCTTATACGGGGACAGGATACACAAAGGACGTCACAAAGGAAGTGCTTGCTCCGCCGCCGGCACTGTCCCGTCGTCGCCGCCTTGCAATTCGAGACAACTGAAATTAATTGAAGACATATAGGTAGACACGATAATCCCATCAAGATACATAAATTATTGCTTCAATTAAGCGACGGGCCGAAGAGCGCGTGGCGTGGCGCGGCGCGGCGTGCAGGTGGGGCCGCGGCGGGACTCTCTCAAAGCGCACTGCTGGCGCCGCGGCGCCACGCCACGCCACGCAAGACTGTTTTGTTTTCGTTTTTCTTTTTTTTGTTTATTCCCTACTCGGCCGGCCGGGCTGGCCAGTTGATGAGTGCCGGGTCGACCGGCCCCCATAGCACTGCCCTTCCCTCCCCTTCCTCGAGGAGCGGCCGCCGTCGGCTCGCC
This sequence comes from Frankliniella occidentalis, assembly GCF_000697945.3. NCBI lineage: Eukaryota > Metazoa > Arthropoda > Insecta > Thysanoptera > Thripidae > Frankliniella > Frankliniella occidentalis. The sequence continues at coordinate 464,185 of NW_026267270.1, read as the reverse complement.
GCCGGCCCCCCGCAGGGCCAGGCCAGCCGACCAATAGGGCAAGGCTGAGTGCCCACCATGGTGGGCTGAGGGGCCTAAATGGCTCGCAGCGACTCTGAAGAAAAGAATCCCCCCGCATGCGCAAAGGACAGGTGATGCAAGGGAGCGCTCGCCTGGCGAGTGGGAGAAAGGAGCGGCGAAGGATCGCATTAGAATGCACTTTGCAAACATGCATTGCTCATTTTGCGCGGGAGACCCCCTCCCCTCCCCCTTCCTCTCACGGCTTTATGCTTCCTTCTCCCCCGCCCTCACCGCGCCACCTACCTAGCCACCGACCTGGGGAAACGACATGCAAATCCACCCCAGCGGCCCTGCAGCCAACAGACTTGCAAGAAGGGGGAAACCCTGCATTTCCTGGTAGCAGAGCATTTTCTTTTAAAATATACAAGTGACTTTGACCCAACAGTAAATGAAAACTGGTATGAATCCCCGTTTACTTAGGCCCTACAAGACCCAGAAAACCGTGTAGTCCTGATAACTGTCAGAGATTGAGACCGAGATGGAGACGTACACACGAAGTAGCAGATTCAGAGTAAAAGTAAGCGTAAGAGGAAAAAAGAATGAAGTTTTAGCTGCGTCAACCGAATTTTATTCGTGGAGATAATCAAGTTGGCTCATTGAGTACGACCGCATGTTCAGTTTTTAAAAATGAGGTTCCTTAATTTTAGTCGGTTTCCGGAAGAAAACATCTTAGTCATTTCTCACACAAACTTTACGCGTCCAATCCGGTCCAATCTATGGAAGTGTTACGGAATAGTTGAACACTTATGGCAAGTATGCACAGTTACTGAGTTGAATACTTGAAGTTGTACACTTTTAATTGTTAACCAGTTTCACACTTTTAAGTGTTCAGCAATTGCACACTTAGTTTGTCAGTGTAGGAGTAATTCGTTTCACCTATCGCACCAGTGGCCTCTGAGCTTCAGACGTTATGAGTTTAAGCTGCGACTTTTCAAACACTATTTGAGTATCATAAAATTTAATGTTGGTTACCACTATGTTCACCATACCTCAATTGAGCAATTTCTTCCCAACAGGACTCTGAAAATGTAACAGAAGGACCGTCAGAGGACCATCCTTTTAGGTTCTATTGTAGTATAATGGGAAATGTACATCAATACAGGGTGGGTGATCCGCGCCGTGGTTTTTTTTCTGCTTTTACTGTACCGGATTCACGCGTGCGGGCGGGTTTGCCTATCGTCGCTCGCCATGGCGCCTTATGGCCCCGTGCGAGTATGCAACCCGTCCGCACGCATGAATCCGGTACAGTATAAGCAGAAAAAAACCACGGCGCGGATCACCCACCCTGTATAATTCATCGACACTATCAAATTCTCAGAGGGCTTTTCGCTATAAACGATTTGATGTTTTCAAATGTCCGTGTTACGAAGTTTTTCTTCTCTTGCTGATGACAAAACGGTCGACCGTTTCGACCAGAGCTCACTGAAAACCTGTGAGTGAGGTGTCGTGCTCTCAATAAGTGAGACAATTTGCCTCGCTCAATCACGGCTCACCCTATTTGAGTCATAATGCACCTGTCGGTATTATTGTTGAGGGGAATTCTCACTCTAGAGGAGTAAGATTTCCCTGAACTCGACCAGTTGCAGTGAGGAACCTCACTCTCATTTGGTGAGGACCGCAAATTATGACTCAAATTGAGTGACAGTCAGATATCTCGCTCTCAGCAGGAGGGTAAGATTTTTTGTGTCACTGATCTCCTGAGAGTAAGAAGATATCTGACTGTAGCATTTTCAGTGCTTGAGGATAATTTCCGAAGAAATGTGTCAGTAACCTATGGACTAAAATTAGCGCAAGTTTGTACACTCCTTGGTAACCAGAGAAATTTGTTTTTCAAAACATTAGAGAGAAGACCATGTCGATTTAGCGCACTAACATATCATGATCTTTACTGTCATTTCTTTACATCATCCACTACGAGATTCAGCGGACTGTCCTATCCTACTACTGTAGTATTCTCTTGTGATACGCAGAGTGTCTCTTCCTCTCCCCATCCCTCTCTCTCTCTCTCTCTCTCTTTCTCTCACTCTCTCCCCCTCTCTCTCCCTCTCATACAAGGCATTAGCGGCGAGTCAAAGCGCGGCGCCTGGCGCATACCACGTGGAGTAGCACGGCCGGGAAGCCGGCCTTTGGCCGTTGCCTCCTACCGCGGCGAGGCGGCGGCGCACTGAAGCCAGTGACCCGTTTATTCCGTACTATCGTTACTCTGCGGAATGAAATAATTGATCAAAATACTATGATCATTTTGTGATAACTGAATAAAGAGGATATACCTGTATACCCGGTAGCGATGGGTCGGCATTTCGTTCGATAAGACGCCGACGACGACATCCAGGGTGGGAGGCACGCGTCTCAGCATGTCCCTTCGCAGCAGGTGCACGCGCACACGCACACACTAACACACACAGCCCCCCCCCCTCTCACTCTGTCTCGGGCACTCACACACACTCACTTGCACAGGCTGCCGCCATCACTCGCAGCCTGTCTTACTGGAGCGGGGCACGCAACCCGGTAATTATTAAAAGGCGCGTTGGCCTGCCATTGGGCGGGCCTTGGGCCGGGGGGTCGGGCCGGACTACGCTCCGCCACGACACGAGATGAGCCGGCCACCCCCCGGGCCACGCCCCGCCCCGCCGTGCTGCACCGCGCACCCCGTCATCCATCTGGTGGCGTGAGCGCCGGCCATGAGCTCGGCCGCCTTCCCCTCCTCCCTCGCATAATGAACACAAAATGATAGAGGAGCGGGGTGAGGGGAGGAGGGGGGGCATAAAATAACGAATGTTGAAGCTCGCTGCGACCATACAGCAGCGCGCTACGTATACGGCGGCGGAGGCGCGTTGGTCGAAGCGACCGGCGGGTACAATTTGTTTGTCGTGCGGACGTGCGTCGGGCCGGCCGGGGACCGCCGGGGACTAATGAGGCGTGTTAGGGTGGCGGGGGACGGCGGAGAGCTGGCAAAAAGAAGCGCGGGGACGCGCGGCGGCACCTGCCCTCCGTCCGGGCGGCGGCCCCAGGAGACCCAAGCCCGGACCCCCAGTACAGCCTCTCTCTAGGTCCTAGACTAGAGTCTAGGAGCAGCTCCGGCAGAGAGTCTGCGGCAAAAAGAATGACAAAACGGAGTGCAAAAGGGCCGCCTCTCTTGTGGGTCCCTGGAGAAACTCCCCGAGTTCTGATCAGAGCGGCTTCGTATGTGGTAGGTATGTACCGGCGAATGTATCTCGTATGCGCATGTGTGTGCGTGTGCGTGTGTGTGTGCTTGTGTGAGAGACGGAGATTGAGAGCGAGAGAGAGAGAGAAGGAGAGCGCCTTGTGCTGATTAATTGTCCTCGCGGCACAGCAGTGCCGGGTCGCAGTGCTAATTATGCGCGGATGGTGCTCGCTCATTCCCACGGCCCAATTCGGGTGGAGGAGCTGAAATGCCCCCTCAGAAGTGTTGGAGCCATACGCGGAGCGCCGGGCGGCAATCCTCTCTGGACCGAACCGACCTCGGCCCGGCTCGTTGCAAGTACAACAAGTGTGCTCGCATTAGTCATTCAGGGGGGTTTTAACCTCGCCGCTCCGGCCGCGCCGCGCCGCGCCCAGTGTGAGTACCTTGGCGCCAGGCGAGCCGAGGAGCCGAGCCGCCGGCCGGCCTGCCGAGGGGGGCCCCCGTACCCGGTACCCGGTCCTGTCGCCGGACTCGTCCCGCCAGGCCCGGCCCCGGCCCGGTGTCCAGGCGGCGGCGGCGGCGGCGCGACGCGCCTTACATTTGGGACTCGGATCTGGAAAAGCCTTTTACATCCCGACGGAGCCGGGGGAGGAGGGGAGGGGGCAGGGCGAGGGAGTGTGGACGACATCCATCCCGGGCCCGACCAGTTAATCTCCGCGACCCGGCGCCTGCCTCTGCCGCCCCGGGGGCATCCTGCGCCCAGCCCCGCGCCAAGCCCCGCGCCAACGCCAATGTATGCCGCACCCCGGAATAACGAATCGAAATAGTCCCGCCGACTTGTCCGTTTGTATAACTATTGCACTTGCTCAGCTTTTCGCAAAAACATCATTTTGAGTGTAGAGGACAATCATTTGATGCGGTGGTGGACAGTGCGGACAATAGCATTTTTAGAAATCGTTCTGTGAGGAACCATTTCGGGAGCATTACATGCAGGGTGGGTGGGTGTTTTGGTAAGCCGCACGATGTAGTGAGCCCTCTACTACATCGTGGTAAGCCGTAAGCCACACTGCACCGCATGCAGACGTGCGTGCGGGATGCATACTCGCACGGGGCCGTGAGGCGCCGTTGTGAGAGTCGGCACGCCTGCAAGCGGTACAGTCGGTACAGTATAACCAAGGGACCACGGCTTCATCCAGTCCGTCCACCCTGTAGGTGAAATGTTATGCATAGCCGGGCTAGCTAAAGCTACTTTTCCTTGCGCGCCCCGCGAGAGCTCGAGAGAGGGTTCCGCGCCCCACGTCTGCTAACAAGGCGCCGAGGCCGCTGGACCAACCGCCCCCGCCACACCGCCGCCCCACCTCGCGCCCCGCCGCCGCCCCGCCGCGCCACCGGCGGCGGTGGTAAAAACGTATCGGCAATTAGCCACTCTTTAACGAAATGGGTGGCAGTAAAGGATCTGGATGGGAGGCGGAAGGACGACCGGCATGGGGAGGGCCTCTCGGTGGGGAGGGCACCGGCGGGCACTGTGAGGCACCCGAGGGAGCCGCAGGGCCCGGGAGGGGGGCTAATTGGCCGCTGCTGAGGGAGGAAGGTGTTGTCCTTCCCCGCGTGCTGCGCCCCGCCGGCCGCGCCACTGGCGGCTATGGAATGGCGCCGCACTTGCGCCCCCCCCCCCTCGGGGATGCATCCGCATGGAGGAGATTCTGGGAAATGAGCGCCGGTTTCGAGGAAAGGGAATCTCTCCCTTCCCCTCTTCTCTGCCGCACAATGAAGTATACCCTTACCTTGTGTTCCTTCGAACGGCAGAACGGCACGCGGCACAGCCGTGAGTGTGTGTGTGTGCGTGTGTGTGTGGTGCGGGAGTGACTCAGTACGAAACCTGATGGAAACAGAGCGCGGGTCTGCAAGCGAGAGAGAGAGAGGGAGAGAGAGAGGGAGAGAGAGAGAGAGACGCCAGAGACAAGGAGAGAGAGAAGGTGCGTGTGTGAGAGACCGAGTGCGTGTGTGTGAGTGAGAGAGAGACTGAAAGGATTCCCATGTCCCGGCGAGCGGCGGCTGTGTGGCGCCAGTCGCGCAGCCGCAGCGGTCCGGCCGGGTAGGCGAGAGGGGGGCGGCGGAGGAGCGAGGGCAAGGGGGCGTCGCGACGAGGTGTGACAAGGTGCGATTGAAGGGAATGGGCTTCGAGTGTCTGATTTGCGCGAAATGTTGCTAAAAGTCTGACAGGGGGAGTCGCGGCGATCGGCCCCGCCAGCCCCGGGCGCGCGGTCCGGTCCGCGCCGGCCTCGACGTCGGCCCCGCCCATACGGCGCGACACGGCGCCCGCCCCGGCCCCCTCTGCTTGTAACGTGGTCACGAGCTGCCCGCCGCCCGCCCGGGCACTCGGCCGCCAAAATCCTTAAATCGCAATCAGCCTGACGTTGCGGCGGAGATTATGGCGTTACCTCGGCGGGCAGCAGCAGCAGGTGGGAACATCCGCCGTCTATTTGGATTAGATTAGTTTTACTGGAGCGGGCGCGCGCCAGCAGGGGTGCCGAGGGGGGCGGGGGGGTGGGGGGTCTTGTTTGGGCCCCGCCGCGATGGATGACCCTCCGCTCCGCGGCCGCACCTGATGGAGCGTCGCCCGGGCAGCGCTTATCGCGCCGATACCCCATCGACATCGCTCCGGACAGCCATTTGGTCCCCGCTTCAGGCCAGTTGGAGTCTGGATTCGCCATGTCGCGGCGTCGACAGGCGTCGTTCAGCTCGCCATCACCGGTCTTGTGTGTGACTTGTGAGACCACTGCGGCGCCGCCCCGCGCGCGGGAGTCGAAAGACGGACGCTGACGACTGACATACCGTGACGCCCGCGGGCAACACACACAAAGCATGGCGCGGGGGAGCGACGTCGTGGTTTGTAGACGGTCCCGGAGACGTCCCCCCCCCTTTCCCTTTACGGTTTGTTGGACCAGCAAGAATAATTAATTGCGACCGGAATAGAGGCTCAGGCCGGGCGGCTCCGGGCGGCGCGGCTCCGACTCACAACGACAGGTTTGAGGTTCCCGGTGGTTCCCGGAGGTTCCTCCTCATATAATTCATGTACGGTCCGGCCGGGCGGCCCGGCGGCGGCGCTGATGGATCCATTACGAAACACACCACCGAATAACGAAGGAGCCCGAGGAGCGGCCCAAAATGGACTCAAACGGAATGCAGAGCCGAGGCGAGGAGTTCGCGAGCGGGAGGAGGGGGAGGGGGAGGGCGGCGAGGACGACGGCGCGGAGGGTGGCGAGGGCTTCGGCCGCCACTGGCTGCCACCGGCACACCCCGGCAGAGGCACGGATAGACATTGAGTCAAAGACACTGACAGACATACAGTCAAAGACACAGACAGACAGACAGACAGACAGACAGACAGACAGACAGACAGACAGACAGACAGACAGACAGACAGACAG
>NW_026267270.1:451067-456065 GCF_000697945.3 Frankliniella occidentalis | reverse complement strand
TCCCCCAGTTGGATTAGATAGAAAACGGGGCACGAATGAAATTATTGCGACAGCATCGGCTCCGATCTATGGCACCTCGCATGTGTGTTTAATTAATTACAGAATAATTATTGACACTAAGTGCAGCCGAAATTCTTCCAGTCTAGCATATGGAGCGTGAGCGTAAATACACCGTTGTCTCGCCATACAGGCGTATTCCTCAGTATTTTATTTCAAATAGCTGGACAGCTAGCTACTTCCAACGACCACATTAAAACTTAAGGTCCTTGAAATTACTTCAAACGGTTAAAATCACCGCTCTGAAAGTCCATTCCACACACGACACTAAAATTTTCAGGCATCACGATTAATATCATCACACAAAGTATCGTCCTCCACAGCAGTCATTCAGTCATTAAATCAGTCATCTAGTCATTCGGTCAGTCAGTCATTCGGTCATTCATTCATTCATTCAGTCATTCGGTTATAGTGCGTGCCCCAGAGCACGCTGGAGCATGGAGTGTCGGCTGGACGTCCGGACTGGAGCCCTACGATCGCCTCCTGGGAGTTCCGCCGCCGCGTTTCAAGGCGTTGTCATGTCCCGCCTAACGTCCCTATTTCCGGCGATCGTATTCGGAGGTCCTGATTGCCTTTTAGGGTGAGGAAGTGTCCGCTGCCATGTCTTTCATTTGGGCCGATTTATAAATGGGGTGTCCGAGGCCGTCGTCGTCCCGCCCGCACTGCCCTGGCCGCTGGCCGCCAGCGGCGGAAGGGGCCGGCGTGGACGGGAAGCGCGATACTGCCCTATGGACACTGCGACAGGGCAAAAGAGTCGGTCCCACCGGATCAATGACGACACAAGAATATTTTCGCTCGAAACTTCCAGAGAATTGAATGACTGCCGGCGTGCATTGAGGTCACCGCCGCCGCGCCGTGGGACAGGGGAGGGGACCTGAGTTTGGAGCGTCAGCGTCAACACGGAGCATTTATTGCGATTTTACTGACTGGAGAAGACAAAGGCAGTAAAGAGGAGGCTTTTTAGTGAGCCCCTTGTCACCGGCAGGCCCCGGCCCGGCCCCGGCGCTCCGGCCGTACAATACGCAGAAACGGCCATCGGCCACCACATTCGTCACGGGGCAGGAGTTTCCGGTGGCGCTAGGCTAGCCCACTCGCTTTCACATGAGGACAATAATTTTGTTTGTGTACATTTTTCTGTTCTTCCAATCAAATCGCAAACAATCTCATTCGGACTGGTTTCTGCGAGGGGTTAACAACCGTTAACAACTCCGAATTTAGGTGTACATACGACTTTAACGACGCTTTATTAGGCTAGTTTAGCTTATTACACGCAAAATTTCGCCCTTTCAGGCATTTTTGACTTGTTCTGTAATTTTCGATTTTCGGTGTTACATCAATCGCAACTATTACACGCAATAATTGAATCAGGTGTCAATTACGGGAGTTGTTACCCCCTTTGGATTTCTGCACCGGGTTCTGTTTCAACAACTCAGGCGGTTTCTATTATTTAACGGCACAAGGATAGAAACAAAAGCAGAGGACTGACACCAAAAAGTTGTTTTTATTGAATAAATACACATTTTAATTTTATACAACGCCTTATGTTTAGCTATGCTCACTTTATCATACCCCTTTTCAGAAAACCATGACTCGAACCAGTTCAAATTCACCTTATGTTCGATGTACTTTTCGGGGGGTATAAATCGGCCCACGGCAAAACTTTTGAAAGAGTAATACACGTCCCAGTTTACGGGGAATAAAAATGGGCCGCAAGAGTCTAGACTTGTCCCTTTTGAGGGTGCTGGCCCCGGGCCGGGCCCGCCTCTGTCCCCAGCTGTGTCGCGCGCCCCGGCCCGGCCCGGCCCGGCGCCACACTCCCGGACGAGACCAACGTCACCTCGCAGGTTAATTACAGGTAGCGACCCCTCCATAAAATGTCCCCTTCCGGACCTTCCGCCCAGCAGGGGTGGCTCCCCATACATTCCCAAAATTCTTCACCCCGGCGTCTAATTACCTGTCGGCCAGCCCATAGGGCCCGGCCCTGGCCCCGGCCCACGACACGGCCGGCTGCCGTCAATGGGAGGACGCCGATGACGAGGAGCCCGCGGCGTGACGTGAGGGTGACGGTGACACCGCGGCTGAATGGCCGAACGTCAGGGGAGCGCAGACGCACAGAGTCGAGCATGCGCCGCCCACGGCGACAACGAGGCATGCAAGCAAGCCAGCCGCGACTGCGAGCAGCAGGACTCGCAGGGGGGGTTTCTTCCTCTGCACTTTTTATTTATTAAGTGAAAATAAGTTGTAATAGCTTTCCAAACAATCACTCTGTTATTATTTTTATTTATCTTTCATTCTATGAACATAACGCAGTTTGGATTATTGAATTGTGTCAACTGGAGTAAGATAGCGTTCGCCATGAAAGGGTCGTACCCAGGACTTCCTGACAGATTTTCTTTTTCGGGGAGAGGGTGTGGGTAAACAAAAAAGTGCTCTCCCTATTTTGAATCCCATACAACGGTTATGTTAGACAGATCACGAGAGGTGGGAAGGGCAAAAAGCGGTCACGTAGAGTTGGTACGGTCCCTCATCGTACCTGGAACTTCCCCCGATCCTCCCCGGGGCCCAGAGCTCGGCCGGACAGCGGGTCCGGCGACGACTCAATCTCACTAAAACACTTTACCTGTTCGCAGGGCGTGGCGGGCCGGACCAGGCTAGGGTGGGTTGGGCTCGGCATGCGGGGTTGGGCTACTGACTTCTGGCCAAAGGGCCAAAAAAAAGTGGGTAGGGCCACTGTGTGCAATGTTTGGGCGAAGGGTTGGGCCATAGGCCGCAAAGAGTGAAGAAAACGGCACACAGGAGAGAGACACAAATTATGTGAGCTTTTTCCCGTTTTACCCCGATCCTTTTGCTCTATGAAAATTTACACCTCAATGCGTTTTTAAGACAAGGGGGGGGGGGAGGTTCACCCGTGGCGCCTTCGCCCCGCTGAGCCGATGGCAGCGAGTGAATTTACGATTATTGCCCAATGTCGTGACAAGTGGCCCGTCTCGCTCGCACAGTGCATGGCGACACCCAGCCCCGGGCCGGCCCCGGCTATGCAACCCCCGCGGGGGGTCCTTGCCAAGGCCTCTGCTAGCGCAGCCCCGGCGCAGCCCCGGCGCAGCCCCCCGGTGCACAACCGGCGCAGAGCCCAGGTAAGATACAATCACAATGCAGGCCGCAAAAAAATAAAGGCGGCCGGGGAGAGCAGGGCAGCGCCGCCCAGGCCGGCCCACACGAGCCAAACGTTTAGCCGAACATCGCGAATGGCCGGCCGTTTCCGTCACCCGATGACCATTGCGTGGCCATTTGCACCGGCAAACTACGTACTCGACTTTTACACAACCGCGCACTGTCAGCAACAGTGACGTGCCCCGACATCGGTGTGATTGCAGGGATTGTATGAATTTTAACGAAACCTTTGGCAGGGAAGTCCCAATTGAAGGCGGATGCTCATTTTGGCGCCGTGTCTGTGTTCAGTCCGACAGAGCTCGCGTGTCTTTGTGTATTTGGTTCTCAAAAGGGTCTGGTTGCCTCATCCATATCGCGGTACACCATTCTCTCAGCCATAATTGTGTTTCCTGTAGGCCTCTGGTGCACTCACCGCCTTGACGGAGGAGAGAGCCGTCAAGTCGCTTCCGGCACAATGGTGGTGTCCGAACTCAACCCTTTAAGCGCAATTTCAACGGAGTTTAATGCTACACTGTAACGTCATTCAAATACTGTTCATGCACAGATTGCTGTCTTAATTCGAAAAACAAAAACATAAAAACAATCCAATTCATAATGTGTTTTAAAAGACTTGGAGTTTTTAAGAGTAAGTACGGCATTAAGACATTTTATTGTAAACGTAAATGCCTAATTTACTTACTGTTGTACTTTGGTATGCGGTCAACATCGCAATTAGCATGGTCACGAGGGGAGCTCCATTTGAAAACATATTTGTATTTGATTGATCAGCGCGTTAAAATGCAGGCATGTTCTATGGAAAGGAAATACAGGGGCACAAGCCCTAGCGCGTGATCGAAGTGTTGGGATGTTGGAGATATGACAAGAACGCCCTTAATGAGCATCTTGGTGCGGTCGCCAGCCTTATTAGCTCCTCTAAACACGTCACAACTAACAGAGATTGATCGATTTGACTCGCTGCGTTATCGTGGGACACGTTGTCACCCAGAGGCGCCGGGCCGGTGGGGAAGGGGGGGGGGGGCTGCTACCCGGAGGCGCGTGCCGGCAGGGGGCGGCAGACTGAGAAGCCGAGCAGCCAGCAGGGTGAAAGGGTAAAGGGGTCAAGAGCCAAAACGTGGACAACTCACCTGGAATGACGACGCGAGAGGGATGATGAAGGAGTCGCTCAGCTCCGCATCCTGGATTATGGGCCGACGAATGACAAAACTTGCCTCTTCACGCCGAGCGCAACAACTCACACAATACACTATTCGAATTTTAAGTGTAATGGCAGTCCACCTGCCCAAGACGCCACACACACCTCGTCCTGTCACTGCACTTCACTGGCATTCACACAAGCACACACATACACACACACAGGCACTGTCACTGGCACCGGGACGCACTCGGAGGCTGCTCACGGAGCCGCACGGTGGGACGACACGACCTGGTCGCCGGCGGTCGTCAGACTGAGGTGGAGGCGGGCTGGCCGGGGCGCCGGGAAGGGGCACCTCAGCTCCACGCGGCGGGAGGGGGGAGGGGGCGCGGCAGGGGCGCGGCCGGGAGGCGGGGCTCCGCGGCGCTACCAAGCGAGGCGCCACGGCGGGGAGGGGGAACCACCAGCAGCGAATCACTGGGCAGGGCCGCGACCAGCGTTTTCATCCTGCCGAACATCACCAGCACCAGCACCAGCACCAGCACCAGCACCAACACCATCACCAGCACCAGCAACACAACCATCAGCGCGACCCGCGACCACGCAGAGGCGACTAAGAGGCGAGGGGGGAACAAAAC
>NW_026267270.1:449016-451017 GCF_000697945.3 Frankliniella occidentalis | reverse complement strand
CACAACCATCAGCGCGACCCGCGACCACGCAGAGGCGACTAAGAGGCGAGGGGGGAACAAAACCAAGGTTGTCTGGCTGACAGCCGTTAGGTAATCCGGAAGATGTAATCCGAGGAAATTCGAATAAATCCGCGGTTATCCGGGGAAATTTTAGGTTAAACCGGGGTGTTGCTAGAGAAAAAGGAACGTAATCCGGGGGATACTCAAGAGGTAATCCGGGTAATCTGTAATCCGGCTGACACAGAGATACCAGAGATACCCCATGCACTTCTGTAGTTAGACTGTACCGCACGCAGAAGTGCGGGCGGGCTTGCCTATGGCCCCTGTCCACGGCGCCTTACGGGCCGGGCGAGTAGGCAACCCGCCCGCACCGCACTCGTGCGTGCGTTAAAGTCTAACTACGGAAGTGCGCGGGGTTAATCAGCAACTTCGTATTAACAGTCGGCTCCCCCTCGCTAGGGGGTCGCCTTGGCTGCCTCCGACGAAAGGGGTCCGCGGCGTCCTCAGTCAGCCTAGAGTCTAGGACTCTACCTCAGCCGCGCCGGGGTGTTTCCTCAACGGGTCGGGGTGGCAAAGGCAGAGTTTCCGACTTCAGCGACAGGCTTAGCAGCTTCGACAGGCTACACGGGCGTACGGGCGTCGTGGAGGCGAACCGTGGTGCGGCGTGGTGCCGCGTGGTGCGGCGTCGTACGGTGTGGCGGCGCGTGGCGGCCTTGTGGGTGGTTATGGTCGTAGCCGAGTCAACGGCCGGAATGCTAAAGCCTCACTCGTTCTGCTCTGCATAGCGTTTTGCGCTTGGCACAAGTCCGGAGCCGGGCCGGAGCCGGACCGCAGCCGCGGACCACCTGGAAACACAGGGCCAATTATTACCGCACGTCTGAAAGAAAGACAGAGTGAATATTTGCTGCGCCTTTATAATTTTTTCCATCACTACAAGCCTAGCAATATACTTCGAGGAAAAGTTGTCACTATCAATAAATGCGTCGTTTCTTTTCTCCACACAAAAAAAAACAGAAAAAAATGCCTCCGCGACCAACGACTCGGAAACGGGACACGACTACGCCGAGTGTGCGAACTAATGCGCCATTTGTAAGACACCTGTACGGGCCGGGCAGCCCAGCTCGCGGGCCGCGGCTCTCCTTCTCCTCGGCGCGTGCGGATCCATACATAATGAACCAGCGATAGGGCTGCACCGGCCCGCCCGGCCCCGCCGCCCGCCAGCGCCGGCCCCGCCCTCACAGCGAGCGCAGCGAGCGCAGCGAGCGCAGCGCAGCGCCACGCCTGCACGCGTATTTCATTTGACGTCTGCACGGGCAAAACACACACACACACAGTTCATCCAGTAGAGGGCATTGTAATAAAGCTGTTATCGGGGTGAAAGGTGTCGTACAGAGAAAAGTACTTTGTGTGTCCTGCGCGCCCGGCGGGTGGTGCAAAAGTCTCTGCAAGGAGGGGCCAATAAACTTCCAGCAACAATGACGATATATATGATGTGCGAAATGTACCGCCCGCGGCCGACATTTTAGCGGAGGTGCGGAGAAAGGGGTCGTCGCAAATCAAGCGCGCGCCTCTGGCATTTGAGAGGGAGTAGGGCGGGGGAGGGTGGGGGATTCGCGGGGGCTCGGCTCAGCCAGGGAACCAGGAAAGATTCTGGGTGGGTAAGGGTGTATAACTTGGGTGTCAACCCCAGCGGAGCACTCCGCCGCCGCCCTGCTCCGGACGGCCTGGGCCCAGTGGAGGAGCGCGGGGAGCGGGGAGGGGTGCAGTGGGCAGCCCGGCCCGATAAAGCATTAGAGTTTATAGTTGCGGCGCGGACAGCCCAACTTATGCACGGCGTCGTGGGCCTTATCACAACCAACATTGTTGCATTTTAATGAACAACTTTATTACGAAAATGAAAGTGAGATGTCATTGCGGCATATGGCGCGGCGTGGGTGTCCAGTCCCAGTGCAGCGCGGCGCAGCTGAGATGTGTGGCAGGTGGAGGGGCCCCGGGGCCAAG
>NW_026267270.1:437691-443406 GCF_000697945.3 Frankliniella occidentalis | reverse complement strand
ATTTTAAGGTAGGTCAAAGACCTTTTAGTTGCACATCACATGGACTAGGAGGGCGCTTTGCCCCAAAGATTGATTTCAGTTCTTAAATAAACTTTTATAAATTAAGCTACCGACTGGAATGTACAGAACAACCATGAAATTGAATGACTCTCGGGGGGTATTTTTAAAACCTACAAATCACGCAATCGTTGTACTGTATTGCTAATTTCACTGTATTAGGACGCACTCGGCACGAAGTTAAATGAACCGATAACTCATCGGTTCCCACCACCACTGGCAGAGAGGTTAAATTGCAAGAAAGGAGGAAGATGGCCTTCTGCCACGATAGGGCGAATGTTCAACGTCCCAGTCTTATGCTGGTGTGGTGGGTGTCCGTGCCCGCCGCGTGCCCCGCCCAGCGAACGAACGCTGCGTCGCGGCGGTCGCGGTGTCGGGTGTCGGCCCCAGTTGAGCTGCAGGATGGCGCCACCAGTCAGGTGCGAGGCTCAGTCGTGGTGGTTCCCCCGCTCGCCGCCAGGGAGCAGACCCGTCGAGGTGATGACGCTACTCGGCGCCGACACAGGGCCGTTCGCGGGGGGCCGCGCCGTGTGGGTGCTGTGCTCTAGCGGCGGTACTCTGAAACAGGACGGCGCTCGTTAGAGTTAGATACGAGCGACCAACCGTGTTGGACCAACAGGGGCAGCCATTTTACTTTCCAACAGCGGCTGCACCACTACTTCGTTCGAACTGGATCAAAAGCATGTGAATATGAGTAGAAAGCGCAAAACGACAAAGTAAAGATTCCAATACTACAGAAACACCGACATTTACCAAGAAACACCCCTGCATAAGATCTGAACCCTTGTCTGTATTTCAACCACCACCCCGAAAGCACATCACAACAAAAACAAGGCATGCGGAACTACATACTGTGTAACGAGATGCCTGCTGGTGAGCACGCACGAGGGGGGTAGGATCAACGAGTCCACGCCCGAGGCTTCCCCGTGGCCCCCGTGGCCGGGGTGCCCGTCGAGCCCTGCACCCCCGTGGTTCCCGGGGGAACCTGTGCCGCCCGTGGCCTCCCCGTGCCCGAGTAGGCCGTGGCCTAAGCCGTGGCCCAGGCCGTGCCCCAGACCGTGCCCCAGACCGTGGCCCAGGCCGTGGCCCAGGCTGTGTCCGAGGCCGTGTCCGAGGCCGTGCCCAAGGCCGTGCCCAAGAGCGTGCCCCAAGGCCTCCGGGTAGCCCGCGGAGGCGCCGGGCCCGACAGCCCCGTACTGCAGCGGCATGGGCTGGCCGCCAGAGTATGAGTGGTACCCGTCCGACATGTGCATCTTTTCTGTCGCGGCAGAGAGAAATCAGACAACCGTCAGATGTAAACACTGACGGACCATTCGGAACGACTGGCAAACAAACAGACGGGTGACCGACGCGGAGGCAGCGATGAAACTGTCGCACACTTCTAAAGGCCGAAGCTGTACCGCGCACGGTAGGGGTTGGCGATCAGTCGAGATCAGAATAATGATGTCATGTTATCGCGAAAACTTGAAAGCTAAAATGGTTTACGCAAACAAGGACATCACAAACGTTGCATTGACGATAAAGGGCTACAACTCCCTTAAACAGAGTAACAGGAAAATGATTGAACATTAGCAAAAGCCTCTTTGACAAAAAGACAAAAGCACGATGGCTATGTATTTCGGTCTCGCCCCTGATCCATAGCGACCTTACTGTCGACTCGCGTTCTTCAAAGCCAACACGGACGTTCACCCTCATCCCATTTATTAGTCAAACGAATGCAAATTTCCACGCCCAGCTCGAAGCGAAAGCGGCATGGCGATGCGTGAGTTGAACCGCGGTACAAGATTCCCAAGAGCAGCATATCTCGTGGCACACTTACGGTGGTGCATGGACCCGGGCGCTTTTGTCTCCTGTTTGACGGATGGACTCATCCCCGCACTCCCCGGATTATTCTTGGGTTTTCTTTTCCTCTGCTGGATGCTGTCTTTCTTCATGGTGAGTGGTCGATTTACCTTCACAGAGGAAACATCTCAATGGCGTCTCTATCACAATAGATAATCCAACCGATTACTCGGGGAAGATGCTCACGTTGTGCAGTTTGTAGTACAGTCCGCACGCGTTGCAAACCGGGTCACCGTTATTGTTCCGTCTCCACAACGTTGTGGTAGTAGTGTTGCAGTTGGCGCACATGACCCCTGTCCTCCTGTTGCCGCTGCCCTGGGGCTGAAAGAGACGTTCACGATTAAAACACGAGAACATCCTCGAAAAATCAAATTCAGTCAACGTCGCCCCTCGAAAACTTACGCTGACTGCGGGGGCTTTCTTGATGTGCGGCCGCGTGGGCGGCCGGTTCACCCCGTTGATCCTGTTGTACAAGCCGCACGCGTTGCATAAGTAGTTCCCGGCGGTGTCTCTGCGCCACAGTGGCGTGTGCGGAGCCCCGCAGTTGACGCACTCCTTCATCTCCAGGTGGCCTGCCACACACAAGTCAAACAGCATGTCAAAGCGCGCCCCCACAATAAATATTCACGAGGCGCCGATAGCGCCTGCCAAGCGCTGGGTAGGCCAACCCGCCAAGCACCTGTGTGAAGACGGTGGCCCGCCCAGAACGCCCGATTGTGGGGGCTCCGGGCCCGGGCAGTCCGCTGTTAGGCTTGACTTGACTAACCACGAGGCCTCTTTTGACCCAAGGTTCATGACCCGACCGGAGCGATAGCATCATTGAATAAGCGTGACAGCTCATTCACGCATTTGGAAAAACAATGGAAGTTTCCTTTCGAAAAGAACAGGGTGAAATAGGGATTCAAGGCCGTTAGGTGCAACTCACTCGGGTCGTAGGGTTCGTCGGTGAGGGCCCAGGTCTCGGAGCTGTACTGCGCGTAGGGAGCAGCGCTTGAGGACATGGCTGGGGACTGTTGGAAAGTGAAGGCCTCCCCCGGCTGCGGCGAGCCGGACGCCCAGGCTGCCGACTGTGACACGGAGTACGTCTGTGTGACCCCATTGCTGTACATGCCACCCTGGGAGGTGGGCGACTCGGAGGTGTCGTAGATGTGGGCGCCGGGTTGCGCCAGGTACGGGGAGTACACGGGCTGCTTATGGCTGTAGGCCGGTGAGTAGTTGGTGGAGGTGGAGGTGAGCGTGGGGTCTGCCTTGAGGTGCACGGGTGAGGAGGCCGGCGAGTACACTGTCGCGTTGGCCAAGGCGTCGACGCCGGACTCCACCACCTTGCCCGCCCAGCCGCCCTCCAGGTAGGTGACGCGCTGGTAAACGGCGTCCGGACCGCACTCCCCTGCTCGCCCGCCAGACTCGAGCGTGGTGTACGTGGCCGCCGGGAGGGGCATGAGCTGCTGATGCTCGTCCTCCTCGTTCTCGTACTTGAGCTGGGGTGACACGATGTACCCCATCTGCTGATGGTGGTGATGGGAATCGCTGACCACCTCCCCAACATCGTCCATCTGGTGCGGCGGCGGCGGTGGCGGAGTGCCCATCTCCGGGTAGCCGGTCATGAAGCCCCGGCGGCGGTGGTCCAGGAGTGCCCCCGGGTGCGGGCCGGCCAGTGGCGCGTGGGGGTTGGCGTGGTGCGAGCCGTGGGGGGAGCCAGTCTGCGCACGGGCGATGTGCTGGTACCTGGGCAGTTCGGCCGGCATCATGAGGATGCCCGGGTCCAATTTATCCTGCGAAAGATGAACACAGCGTTGATTCAATACGTTGAAATTAAAATTACGGGACGACGCGAATGTTGAAATTGTCAGCCTACCTCTTCGACATGGAAAGACATAGGGGTTGTGCTAGCGATGGTGTAAGTGAATTGGCCAGCCTCGGCCGTCATGGGGTAGCCTCGCTCCGTCACCATGACCACTCGCTCCCCGTACACGCTGTACTCCTGCGCAGCGCGCGCGTCCAGGGTGATGGCGGACATGTCACGAACCTCAAATTGCTCATCGGGGTGGGTATCCACGCTGCGCACATTCAACAAGTTTACCGGCATGTTTCAGACGCTAATCTGCGAACGTTCCAATGGATGTCGTACTCACCCCGCCTCCACGGAGCCGGGGGCTGGCCCTGCCGCCTGAGCGGCCCGCAGAACCTCGACGTGCGCGTGGCCGCGTGCGACCTCTTCGCCGGGACTGCTCCCGCCGGGCTGGTGCCGCTCGCCGCCGTCCTGGTGGTGGCCGAGGTCACTCTGTGGCTGAGGCTGTTCCTCCTCGGGAATGTCCTCCGCCTCGGCCTCGGTGATGAGCCCGGCGGTGGTGATGGTGCGCACCAGCTTGCTTCGCCTGGTGATGACGGCTGGCCTGGACTCCTGTTGCAGTTGCAGTTTCTGTAGGGCGGCGGCTTCCTCTGCAGCGGCCTGAGCCGCGGCCTGGGCCTCATCCTGGCCAGGCGGAGAGGCTGCCTGCGGCTGTGCGGCGCTCTGCGCGGCGGCCACCAAAGCCTCATCCTCGGACGGCTGGGTGTCCTGATGGACATCCTGTCCGTCGGGCTGGCTGACGGGCACCTCCATGCTGGGTGAAGGTGCCAACCTGGCAAAAGCATACGCGTGTCAGCAACACAGCACACAAACAAGATACCACCCCGCGCATTCAAGCACGGTCCAGGAGCTCACAAATGTGGACATGTCCTAAAACATTTGCGTTGAACTCTCCCAAAAAAAACTGTTTGGGGATATGTGTGGTGTGCGCCGCGGGAGCGAAAGAACAATAAGAGTAAAAGTGAAGAAAAACAAAGAAATAGAAAGGGAAAGAGTGAGCGCAAGGCTCCAGCGAGACGGAGAGCGAGAGAAAGAGAGCGAGAGAGAAAGAGAGAGAGGAAGTGTGGTGAGCGTAAGGCCGTCCGGACCAATGTTTGCTGGGGGCCCTCCGCCCCCGGGCCCCGCCCGTCCCGCCCGGCTCAGACGCCGGAAACATATGCGCCATCTATGTTCCGCGGGAAGCGGGAAGGCACGTCATGAGTCGAACTGCAGAACAAACGCGCGATCGCCCAGACAGGCCTATAGTAGTCTTGCTTATATGATACGTTTTGTCAGTTGGGAAATTGGTTCGGCCTTTGAGGATGGCCTTTATGGGTTTAGGATGATCAACCGTGCGACGAATGCACAAACTGCTCCTCGTTCTCTCGGTCGGAAAGCACATGGGAAAGTAAAAGGGGAAAGGAAATAACGCCCAAAACGACGCGCGTGGAGTCCGTTTCCTCTGCTCGGGGCGAAAGTGTGGCGTTATAGGCCAGCAGGGCAAGGCTGGAGGAAGTGTGACAGGAAGGTGACAGTGCAGCGCCCCGCCCGCCACAACTCCCTCACAGTCGCATGGACGCTGCGCCGCCGAGCCCGGAGCGCGGAGCCGGAGGCCGGAGGTGCCGAAGGGCACCCGACCTCGCCCTCCCGGGAATGGAGTTGTTTACCTGCCCCTGCCCGGTCCGCCCCTGGCCCTGCCTATGCAAACGGGAGCGTTCGGGATAAAGCGGGATAAAGTTATAGGCCTTGCAGGACCAGCCCCGATCCGAGCCTGTGAACGAACTCGCTGGCTTCTACTATGCGCTGGCCACTTCTCACTGCACTGTACCAGGTGGCTGATTGACCCCGCGCACTTTTGTAATGCTACTGTACCGCATGCAGGGGTGGTGGCGGGTTACCCATCCGGTCGGGGCGGTATGGCGCCGTGGTATAAGCGACGAAAGGCAAACCCGCCCGCCCGCCTGCAGGTGGTACAGCGCGCGGTGTAC
>NW_026267270.1:426355-437641 GCF_000697945.3 Frankliniella occidentalis | reverse complement strand
GGACTCGCGCCGCGCGCATCAAGTTTTGTTCCGGACGAAATATGGAAAAGAGAAGTTATTCCGAGGACCCGCTTATGGCCTGAGCCAGGCGCCGCGCCCGGGCAGCACGACACATAAAAGGGGGGCCATTAGGGAAGCGCTTAACGACTCATTACTCGCCGGACCGCACAGCTCAATTTTTCCGACGTCTTCGGGAGACATTTTGTACCAAACCGTTCCAAACCTTTGGTGAGGCTGATTGAGGTGAAGAAATGTGTTGTTTTGATTTCCCTCGAAATCATATATGGGTGGGAAACGTAAAGAAGAAGAAGAAGACGCCTGATGAATGAGTCGGTTCATCGGTATATTATTGGCTTAATGGATTCCGTAAGAGGGAATGCAGAAGGAGAGTGGCCGGGGGGCTTTTTGTGAAAACACTCACACTCACACACTCACACTCGCGCTCACACAAACACACACTCGCAGCGCCCAGTCCAGCCCAGGGGGGGTCACAACACCTATATGAAGGTTCCAGCGGAGACAAGGATGGATGTTCGTAATGTGTTTTCCCTCCAGCTGAAGGTACGGACGCGCGCTCGTGACGGCGCCAGCCGGCGGCGGCGGGGTGCTCCGGTGTACTTCGTGGTCTGGGCCGGGCCGGGCTGGGCGACAAAATAAAAGCACTGCGCTGGCCGAGTGAAAGGCCCGGCGTGGCCCGGCCTGCACGGCGTCTCCACGGGGCATAAGTGGCCACGGCGAGCCGTAACACACGGACGCACTCGGCTCTGGGGGCGGCGGGATGGGATGAAGTCACTAAGAGATAATCCATGTATCTTTATTGCGCTTGTCGCAGATACGCGAGCTAGTCGCCCCGGCCCGGCCGGCCCGGCGCGGACTGGACCGGCGGCAGCGGGCTGGACTACCAGCGTGGACAACGCGGAGTGCACCGGCGCAGTGTGTGCAGCACACTGTGGAACTGCGGAGGGGCTACGCGCCGACCAGTCCTAGAGCTCGTACCATTTTAGGAGCCGGGGGAGCATAGACCGCTGAGAAAACCTATCTCATCTCAGGTTCAAATCTTTGAGGGGACCATATAGAGCATATATACCCAAAACTCCGTCCAGTTCCTCCGGTCCACTGTATACCGCCCCCTACTGCCTTACAGCACGGCGTCGTGCACAGGCAACCCACCCACACCCATGCATGCCGGCACAGTATACGTAGCACGGGTTTTTTAGCTACCTGCTGTGCGGAACCAGCGTTTTGAAAAAGCATAACAACGAGAAATGTCCGCGACTTGTAATTACACTTTACACAACAGGGTTTAGTTGTAAACGGGATAGTTAAACGGGGAAATCACTGGTTACTGGTGGTCGGCTGGCAGTTGACAGTGGTAGTTGGCAGCCTCTTGCTCGAGGGGCGAGATCGCCCGCAGCCGTGCCTACGCGTGCCTCGGGCTGCGCGCACGTGCGCGGGGCGCGCGCGGGGTCAGGCTCGGGCCGGCTGGCAGGTGTGTCCCATCTCCCGTCGCGATGTGTCCCGGGTGATGGAGCGTCGCCATCGGGGCGCTCTCCGCTGGAGAACGCGGCTGCTCGGCCGCGAGTCGGAGAGGCGCGGCAACATATAATCGCCAATCGCCTTCGGAGTCGGGTCAATGGCTGCCGGCGCCAGGTTCATAAAGTCCCGCGGGAACTATGACGGTCGATACAAATTCTCTATAGACGAGGGGAGGGGGAGACGTATTGGCCGCTGTACGCCGAGCTGTGCGCATATTCGCCGTCCGGTGCCAGACCAGACCGCCGCGTCCCGCCTCGCCCCGCAGCACCTCGCCCCGTTCCGCCCCGCCCCCCACGCTCGACCCGGAACGGCACGTGGGCCCGGACCTGCTGACAGTTCAAACTACGTGTTTCATGGAGCCACCGGACAGATGGAGGAACCTTGTACCGCTCGCTTCGCTCCGTCCAGCGCTGCCCGGCTGCGCCCGGCGCCCCCCTCGCCCCGGTCGGCCACCATCGTGCCCCCGCCACGCCTCGAGAGAACAAAACCGGGTTATGAAATTGTCAAACTCGACACACGTTATAGAGCCGCAATAAAGAGGCCCTCGTGCATCGTGTAGAACACAGGAACACATTCGGACGACCAAAACAAATTTCGGAACGCAAAGGACCCTAATTTATGGGCGACCCCCCAAGGACGTCTGGGACAATCGCAGCTCGGCGCTTGCTTGTCGGGGTGCGTCCCGAAACAACCTCCGTCTCTCACTCGCTCCGTGCTATCCCTTTCTGTCTCTCTCTCTCTCTCTCTCACTCACGCACTGGCGCTGGGCGCCGCGCCGGTCCGACCCGGTGCTCTCGAGGGGCATTAATCCTGATGGCTATACCGCGCCGTGGCGGGGTGTGGTGGTGTGTGGCGTGGCGGGCAGGGTGCGGAGGGGCGGGGCGGGGCGCGGTGGGGTAGCCACGCGGCGCCGTGGAGCGAAGGGAGGGGGCCGGTATCGTTAGGCGGCTGGTCCCTGATGGGGGAAACCACTTAGGCCGGGCCGTGCTGGGCGGGGTGGGCGAGGTGAGGCGGGGTGCGGGGCGGCGCGCCGCGGCCGGCCCGCGGGCTGGCCGGTGTGGGCCGCGGGCGGGGTGAGGGAGGGGGGAAGGGCTGCTCGCTATTAGCCACACACATAAACACAGAGGACTAAATCAGCGGTGCGCTGCGATTGCAATGTCTTCTCTAAGAGTATCGGGAGGTGATTGGTCGGCGGAACGGCGGTACGTGAACGCTAAATTGAGCTCCCCTGCGCGGGACACGCTGCTGCACTGCGGTGTTTGCGAGTTTCTCGCGCCGCGAGCCGAGCCGGGCGAGTGAGCGTACGCGAGGCGAAAATGGAAACACGTACGTTAAGTTCCGATAATCTTTGGCCTAATGGAAGAAAGCAGCCCGGAGGCTGGCGCGGGGCTGCCGGCTGCCGCTCCTGCAGCGGGCTGCGGTCCTGGACGGGCCGCCGGGCGGGTAGGCAGCCCGTCCTTCGTGTGGCGTGCGCGCGCGGCGGGTTGCGTGCCCGCGCCCTCTGCACGCCCCTACCGCCCCTGCCCGTGCCCCCGCCTCTCACTGCCCCTGCCCCCTCCCCTCGCCCACCGTGACGGATGGAGTGGCGCTAATGCCCACGCACGCTATTACTAAAAGGCCCGGGCCGTGAGATTAGCTCCTGTAGGACCCCTGTCCGGGCCCCGGGCCTAGGCGCACGCTGCACCCGCTGGGCACGCACGAGTTGTTTCACTTACTTCCCCGTCGAGTCCGTGCACGTCCCGGCGGCCGCCGCCATCTCCAGCAGGACCAGCAGGCCGCTCCAGGCCGCGCTCCAGGCCCTGAGGGCGGAAGGGAAGAGACGTGGTCCAGCGGCCGGAGAGGCGGGGCCTCGC
The DNA here is from genome assembly GCF_000697945.3 of Frankliniella occidentalis. Classification (NCBI taxonomy): domain Eukaryota; kingdom Metazoa; phylum Arthropoda; class Insecta; order Thysanoptera; family Thripidae; genus Frankliniella; species Frankliniella occidentalis. The sequence goes on along the minus strand of NW_026267270.1, from coordinate 434,252 downwards.
GGGATGCTGCGGCCAATGCGGCCAGGCCGGCGGCCCCCTCCGCTCCCCTTCCCCCCGTTCCTCCCAGATTGATGGTGCGTCGCGCCGTTGCTGGCCGTCTCTCTGTTTCTGTCCCACACAAGCGTGCGTGCGTGCGTTCGTGCGTTCGTGCGTAGGCGTGCGCAACTCTAGCAGAGTCGTGGATTCGCCAATTATTCCAATGTGCATATCAGTGACACCTGGTAAATGTAAAGGAAATGCAGACTGCACGTAGAGGGAGCTCTGTGTGGCAACAAAACAGGTCAGCTGATTCCAATTTCGTAAAGAAATGGGATTTCCGAGACAGCCCGAAAGGAGTAACCCAGGAGTCTCTTTCCCCAATAAGGTCCAGGAAAAACTTAAGAGTTTTCCAGCCGAGACGATTTATACTCTTGAGGGCTGAAAGCAGATTGCGGTTGCTGAGCCGTTAATGTTGATACCAATGACGTGAGAGGTGTGGCGTCGACTTTGTCAAGGAGGTTTTTCATGCATATTGACCAGGGGCTCATTTTAAATAATAAAAAGTTCTGCTAGATTATCAGCCATATCCGTCATTTGTCGTCGTTAATGAGAAGAAGCAGCCAAGTTCAGGCCCTGGCAGGCCCCTAGCCCCTTGTAGGTAGGCAATATCTTGCCTGAAGTGCATGCATGTACTGTGTGGTGGCCTACCCTGAATGTCGCAGGCGCTATGCTCTCGTAAAAATATGTGGAATGAATCTGAGAAAAACGGACTAGTATACTTTCTGGATGATGATCTGGAATCTGGTTGCTGTGTGGCATACGTTTGTTCTACAGTTATAAGTGGAGGGTTGTACTGCGCAACTATACAACCGTAAAACAAAATAGTTTCACACTGCAAAAACCCAGCTGATGATTATGGCTGCTTTGTAATTGCGAATCTATAGTGAAACAATTGCGAAAGATTTCATTTTTAATGCGAAGAAAATCCTTCACAATTGCGATGAAATACCTTTGTAGGCTTACGAAGCATCTAAATCCTTTCGCAATGTGAACAAATCCCGTGTAAAACACTTATGACTACAGCACTACAGACCAAGAGTTACTGATATGCCACATCCCCCACTTTTCTCGGAGAGCGGTGATCGGTGATCAGAGACGATACAGACGCCGGATGAGCGGTGCGCGGATCCTATTCGTCACATTTATACTTTTAAGACCAAGACCCAAAACACCAATCACACAAATACACCAATCTAGACATTAATGATATGGAAGATAAATTCATGAGAGTGATATATCATTTCATTTCTTTTTGGAAGCGACTATCTGATGGCAGGTCCAGAGGGCCAAATGATGTTTTTTCTTTGCCTTTTTTCTCTTTTACTTTTGTATTATGCCCCAGAAAACAATGTATTCCCACAATCTCACGAGATTTATGACGTTCCGTTTATTACTTTCTTGAGTTTTATTGACTGTGGCATATGACCGCCCGCGATCATAACGCAATATTTGTCAACGGATAAGTTTTTAGAGGAAAAATGCGACCAGTGTTTGATTTAACTATAATAGTCTACAACATGAAAAAGAAACATACAGCCTGGACAACAAGAACCAGTAACACACCAATTAAGATTATCTCCTGCTTGCATTAGGTACAAGTTTCAAAAAACTAAGACTTAAAAAATGTTTTGTACAATAATAAAATAGTATATATATGTATATTTTCTTTTGTACAAAGTTAAAGCATTTTAAGGTAGGTCAAAGACCTTTTAGTTGCACATCACATGGACTAGGAGGGCGCTTTGCCCCAAAGATTGATTTCAGTTCTTAAATAAACTTTTATAAATTAAGCTACCGACTGGAATGTACAGAACAACCATGAAATTGAATGACTCTCGGGGGGTATTTTTAAAACCTACAAATCACGCAATCGTTGTACTGTATTGCTAATTTCACTGTATTAGGACGCACTCGGCACGAAGTTAAATGAACCGATAACTCATCGGTTCCCACCACCACTGGCAGAGAGGTTAAATTGCAAGAAAGGAGGAAGATGGCCTTCTGCCACGATAGGGCGAATGTTCAACGTCCCAGTCTTATGCTGGTGTGGTGGGTGTCCGTGCCCGCCGCGTGCCCCGCCCAGCGAACGAACGCTGCGTCGCGGCGGTCGCGGTGTCGGGTGTCGGCCCCAGTTGAGCTGCAGGATGGCGCCACCAGTCAGGTGCGAGGCTCAGTCGTGGTGGTTCCCCCGCTCGCCGCCAGGGAGCAGACCCGTCGAGGTGATGACGCTACTCGGCGCCGACACAGGGCCGTTCGCGGGGGGCCGCGCCGTGTGGGTGCTGTGCTCTAGCGGCGGTACTCTGAAACAGGACGGCGCTCGTTAGAGTTAGATACGAGCGACCAACCGTGTTGGACCAACAGGGGCAGCCATTTTACTTTCCAACAGCGGCTGCACCACTACTTCGTTCGAACTGGATCAAAAGCATGTGAATATGAGTAGAAAGCGCAAAACGACAAAGTAAAGATTCCAATACTACAGAAACACCGACATTTACCAAGAAACACCCCTGCATAAGATCTGAACCCTTGTCTGTATTTCAACCACCACCCCGAAAGCACATCACAACAAAAACAAGGCATGCGGAACTACATACTGTGTAACGAGATGCCTGCTGGTGAGCACGCACGAGGGGGGTAGGATCAACGAGTCCACGCCCGAGGCTTCCCCGTGGCCCCCGTGGCCGGGGTGCCCGTCGAGCCCTGCACCCCCGTGGTTCCCGGGGGAACCTGTGCCGCCCGTGGCCTCCCCGTGCCCGAGTAGGCCGTGGCCTAAGCCGTGGCCCAGGCCGTGCCCCAGACCGTGCCCCAGACCGTGGCCCAGGCCGTGGCCCAGGCTGTGTCCGAGGCCGTGTCCGAGGCCGTGCCCAAGGCCGTGCCCAAGAGCGTGCCCCAAGGCCTCCGGGTAGCCCGCGGAGGCGCCGGGCCCGGCAGCCCCGTACTGCAGCGGCATGGGCTGGCCGCCAGAGTATGAGTGGTACCCGTCCGACATGTGCATCTTTTCTGTCGCGGCAGAGAGAAATCAGACAACCGTCAGATGTAAACACTGACGGACCATTCGGAACGACTGGCAAACAAACAGACGGGTGACCGACGCGGAGGCAGCGATGAAACTGTCGCACACTTCTAAAGGCCGAAGCTGTACCGCGCACGGTAGGGGTTGGCGATCAGTCGAGATCAGAATAATGATGTCATGTTATCGCGAAAACTTGAAAGCTAAAATGGTTTACGCAAACAAGGACATCACAAACGTTGCATTGACGATAAAGGGCTACAACTCCCTTAAACAGAGTAACAGGAAAATGATTGAACATTAGCAAAAGCCTCTTTGACAAAAAGACAAAAGCACGATGGCTATGTATTTCGGTCTCGCCCCTGATCCATAGCGACCTTACTGTCGACTCGCGTTCTTCAAAGCCAACACGGACGTTCACCCTCATCCCATTTATTAGTCAAACGAATGCAAAATTCCACGCCCAGCTCGAAGCGAAAGCGGCATGGCGATGCGTGAGTTGAACCGCGGTACAAGATTCCCAAGAGCAGCATATCTCGTGGCACACTTACGGTGGTGCATGGACCCGGGCGCTTTTGTCTCCTGTTTGACGGATGGACTCATCCCCGCACTCCCCGGATTATTCTTGGGTTTTCTTTTCCTCTGCTGGATGCTGTCTTTCTTCATGGTGAGTGGTCGATTTACCTTCACAGAGGAAACATCTCAATGGCGTCTCTATCACAATAGATAATCCAACCGATTACTCGGGGAAGATGCTCACGTTGTGCAGTTTGTAGTACAGTCCGCACGCGTTGCAAACCGGGTCACCGTTATTGTTCCGTCTCCACAACGTTGTGGTAGTAGTGTTGCAGTTGGCGCACATGACCCCTGTCCTCCTGTTGCCGCTGCCCTGGGGCTGAAAGAGACGTTCACGATTAAAACACGTGAACAGCCTCGAAAAATCAAATTCAGTCAACGTCGCCCCTCGAAAACTTACGCTGACTGCGGGGGCTTTCTTGATGTGCGGCCGCGTGGGCGGCCGGTTCACCCCGTTGATCCTGTTGTACAAGCCGCACGCGTTGCATAAGTAGTTCCCGGCGGTGTCTCTGCGCCACAGTGGCGTGTGCGGAGCCCCGCAGTTGACGCACTCCTTCATCTCCAGGTGGCCTGCCACACACAAGTCAAACAGCATGTCAAAGCGCGCCCCCACAATAAATATTCACGAGGCGCCGATAGCGCCTGCCAAGCGCTGGGTAGGCCAACCCGCCAAGCACCTGTGTGAAGACGGTGGCCCGCCCAGAACGCCCGATTGTGGGGGCTCCGGGCCCGGGCAGTCCGCTGTTAGGCTTGACTTGACTAACCACGAGGCCTCTTTTGACCCAAGGTTCATGACCCGACCGGAGCGATAGCATCATTGAATAAGCGTGACAGCTCATTCACGCATTTGGAAAAACAATGGAAGTTTCCTTTCGAAAAGAACAGGGTGAAATAGGGATTCAAGGCCGTTAGGTGCAACTCACTCGGGTCGTAGGGTTCGTCGGTTAGGGCCCAGGTCTCGGAGCTGTACTGCGCGTAGGGAGCAGCGCTTGAGGACATGGCTGGGGACTGTTGGAAAGTGAAGGCCTCCCCCGGCTGCGGCGAGCCGGACGCCCAGGCTGCCGACTGTGACACGGAGTACGTCTGTGTGACCCCATTGCTGTACATGCCACCCTGGGAGGTGGGCGACTCGGAGGTGTCGTAGATGTGGGCGCCGGGTTGCGCCAGGTACGGGGAGTACACGGGCTGCTTATGGCTGTAGGCCGGTGAGTAGTTGGTGGAGGTGGAGGTGAGCGTGGGGTCTGCCTTGAGGTGCACGGGTGAGGAGGCTGGCGAGTACACTGTCGCGTTGGCCAGGGCGTCGACGCCGGACTCCACCACCTTGCCCGCCCAGCCGCCCTCCAGGTAGGTGACGCGCTGGTAAACGGCGTCCGGGCCGCACTCCCCTGCTCGCCCGCCAGACTCGAGCGTGGTGTACGTGGCCGCCGGGAGGGGCATGAGCTGCTGATGCTCGTCCTCCTCGTTCTCGTACTTGAGCTGGGGTGACACGATGTACCCCATCTGCTGATGGTGGTGATGGGAATCGCTGACCACCTCCCCAACATCGTCCATCTGGTGCGGCGGCGGCGGTGGCGGAGTGCCCATCTCCGGGTAGCCGGTCATGAAGCCCCGGCGGCGGTGGTCCAGGAGTGCCCCCGGGTGCGGGCCGGCCAGTGGCGCGTGGGGGTTGGCGTGGTGCGAGCCGTGGGGGGAGCCAGTCTGCGCACGGGCGATGTGCTGGTACCTGGGCAGTTCGGCTGGCATCATGAGGATGCCCGGGTCCAATTTATCCTGCGAAAGATGAACACAGCGTTGATTCAATACGTTGAAATTAAAATTACGGGACGACGCGAATGTTGAAATTGTCAGCCTACCTCTTCGACATGGAAAGACATAGGGGTTGTGCTAGCGATGGTGTAAGTGAATTGGCCAGCCTCGGCCGTCATGGGGTAGCCTCGCTCCGTCACCATGACCACTCGCTCCCCGTACACGCTGTACTCCTGCGCAGCGCGCGCGTCCAGGGTGATGGCGGACATGTCACGAACCTCAAATTGCTCATCGGGGTGGGTATCCACGCTGCGCACATTCAACAAGTTTACCGGCATGTTTCAGACGCTAATCTGCGAACGTTCCAATGGATGTAGTACTCACCCCGCCTCCACGGAGCCGGGGGCTGGCCCTGCCGCCTGAGCGGCCCGCAGAACCTCGACGTGCGCGTGGCCGCGTGCGACCTCTTCGCCGGGACTGCTCCCGCCGGGTTGGTGCCGCTCGCCGCCATCCTGGTGGTGGCCGAGGTCACTCTGTGGCTGAGGCTGTTCCTCCTCGGGAATGTCCTCCGCCTCGGCCTCGGTGATGAGCCCGGCGGTGGTGATGGTGCGCACCAGCTTGCTTCGCCGGGTGATGACGGCTGGCCTGGACTCCTGTTGCAGTTGCAGTTTCTGCAGGGCGGCGGCTTCCTCTGCAGCGGCCTGAGCCGCGGCCTGGGCCTCATCCTGGCCAGGCGGAGAGGCTGCCTGCGGCTGTGCGGCGCTCTGCGCGGCGGCCACCAAAGCCTCATCCTCGGACGGCTGGGTGTCCTGATGGACATCCTGTCCGTCGGGCTGGCTGACGGGCACCTCCATGCTAGGTGAAGGTGCCAACCTGGCAAAAGCATACGCGTGTCAGCAACACAGCACACAAACAAGATACCACCCCGCGCATTCAAGCACGGTCCAGGAGCTCACAAATGTGGACATGTCCTAAAACATTTGCGTTGAACTCTCCCAAAAAAAACTGTTTGGGGATATGTGTGGTGTGCGCCGCGGGAGCGAAAGAACAATAAGAGTAAAAGTGAAGAAAAACAAAGAAATAGAAAGGGAAAGAGTGAGCGCAAGGCTCCAGCGAGACGGAGAGCGCGAGAAAGAGAGCGAGAGAGAAAGAGAGAGAGGAAGTGTGGTGAGCGTAAGGCCGTCCGGACCAATGTTTGCTGGGGGCCCTCCGCCCCCGGGCCCCGCCCGTCCCGCCCGGCTCAGACGCCGGAAACATATGCGCCATCTATGTTCCGCGGGAAGCGGGAAGGCACGTCATGAGTCGAACTGCAGAACAAACGCGCGATCGCCCAGACAGGCCTATAGTAGTCTTGCTTATATGATACGTTTTGTCAGTTGGGAAATTGGTTCGGCCTTTGAGGATGGCCTTTATGGGTTTAGGATGATCAACCGTGCGACGAATGCACAAACTGCTCCTCGTTCTCTCGGTCGGAAAGCACATGGGAAAGTAAAAGGGGAAAGGAAATAACGCCCAAAACGACGCGCGTGGAGTCCGTTTCCTCTGCTCGGGGCGAAAGTGTGGCGTTATAGGCCAGCAGGGCAAGGCTGGAGGAAGTGTGACAGGAAGGTGACAGTGCAGTGCCCCGCCCGCCACAACTCCCTCACAGTCGCATGGACGCTGCGCCGCCGAGCCCGGAGCGCGGAGCCGGAGGCCGGAGGTGCCGAAGGGCACCCGACCTCGCCCTCCCGGGAATGGAGTTGTTTACCTGCCCCTGCCCGGTCCGCCCCTGGCCCTGCCTATGCAAACGGGAGCGTTCGGGATAAAGCGGGATAAAGTTATAGGCCTTGCAGGACCAGCCCCGATCCGAGCCTGTGAACGAACTCGCTGGCTTCTACTATGCGCTGGCCACTTCTCACTGCACTGTACCAGGTGGCTGATTGACCCCGCGCACTTTTGTAATGCTACTGTACCGCATGCAGGGGTGATGGCGGGTTACCCATCCGGTGTCGGTATGGCGCCGTGGTATAAGCGACGAAAGGCAAACCCGCCCGCCCGCCTGCAGGTGGTACAGCGCGCGGTGTACAGTATAATTACAAAAAAGTGAGTGCTTAATCAGCCACCTGGTATATTTCCATAATGACACATATCGCACTTATGACACACAACACATCCTCTGTAGCAACAAAATAAAATAAAAATATATGAATGAAAAATAGAATGTTGCCGACAAATGTATTACTGTAACAATAAATCACCTGTCATCTGATAGGAGTGCGCATGTAAAAAAGCAACTTTTTTGTTTGAAGGAATATCGGCGCAAAACTATATGTTATAGAACTAGACCATAAAACAATTCACTGATATATTTTACATACGCACTTTTGTCAGACGGAGATGACAACTAATGTGCCTTTGATTTTTTTTAGTGGAAGCAGCCAGGATTTTCTGAGCACGATGCACAACTGACACATTACTTTGAGGATCTCTTCTTGCGACCTCCACCGGTGCGCGTAGGCGGGGCATAGCAGAAACAAGGACGAAGGG
>NW_026267270.1:424109-425686 GCF_000697945.3 Frankliniella occidentalis | reverse complement strand
CGAAACCGCGAGAAAGAGGAATCGGCAGCGACACCCGAGATAATCTGCAAGTTTCAGGTGGGTAAGGAGCGGTAAGAAGGCTCCAGAGGCCAGAGGCGGGGCTGCGTAGCGGTAGCAGAGGGAGGCCGCAGCCAGGCCACCCCTGCCCGGGGCACCGCCCGGCGCGGCCCCAGGGAGGGGTGGGGAGAGGGCGGGCGGGACAGGCGGGGCGGGCGGGGCATAGGTGCGACGGCAAACCACGCCTCCCGCCCTGCCTGCGGCTGCGCTCCCCCGCCTGATAACTGAGTCACCGACACTATAGGACACTAAGCGAGACGCCGACGGAGATTTTCAACAAATTTTCCGATACGTCGGCAAGGGGATGAATGTGAAACACTTCTTGACGAAGCCGAAGTAGGACAGATGCACACTGCTGCAGCGCGGCCGTGCCCTTGCTGCTGCCACCGAGAGTCAGCCCTGCGGGTATCCTCGTGAACCCCAGTCCATGGGCGCTCCGGTGACACGACACGACGCCGACACACCTGCTGGGCCGTTTTCCACGTCCATGATATTGTTGCCCAGAGCGCAAGCAGCGCCGAGCAGGTCCTGACCAGTAGGAAGAGCGACTCACGGAGCGGATTTGACTCAGGGTTTACGTCACACCGACAAGTCACTGGGGTCCGCGGGCGGGGCGCGGGCGGGGCGCGGGCAGGGCGAGGGCGGGGTACGTGTCGGCCGCAGGGCCGGGCGGCCCTTCACCCTGCTGCACTCGCACCTCGAGGCCGACTGCCTATCTGCTGCCCTTGGGGATGCAGCCAGGCCAGCCCGGCCGGGGCAGCGCGCGGGGTGAAGCTGGGCCGCACAGACTCACAGGCAGCCAGCCTCGGTATCTCAGACGATAAGTGATAAGTTTGGGCATATCTACCCCACACCGCAATGTGGCGAGTTATCTGTTAAGATACAACGTATGCAGATAGGAACCTATAATCTATTCCCCACTATATCTTATCCCGCACGCTGGCGCATTCAAAATATTTTGGTCCGGTGCTTTGCTCTCCTCACAGGGGGGCTCCCGCGGTGCGTGGAGTCAGATGGCTCGCCGCACCGGCCGCGCTCCCTTGCCGGCCCCTGCGCCCCGCTTCACCCCGTGTGCTGCCCCCCCAGTGCCCGCCATGGGCCGCGCGAGCTGTCCGCCATACCACGCAGCCGCTCGCCCTGGGCATGTGACCGGCCCGCAGTGGGAAGACTTCAGCCCGGCCGTCCCTCGCCTCGGCTTATCAGATGGGCACGACCACTTAGCAACCGATACCTGGCTGGACACGATCAAATATTTATCGCGAGGCGCGGCCGCTTAATTTCCCTCCCGATGCGACTCAAAACTTCACCCCACACCCACAACCCAGGGCGTTGTTTACCCGTAGCACTTTCAAATGAAAGCGTTCGGGGAGGGCCTCCGAGTGTTGTAGCGGATCGCAGCACGTGTGACGCAGTGGAGCCGCCAGAGGGCCGCGCCGCTGTCCTCGAGGCCTCTGCCGCCCCCGAGGCCGTCGGCTCGGCAGGTGCGGCCGATCACGCGGTGGAGGGCTGCGGCGGCCCGA
>NW_026267270.1:413996-416274 GCF_000697945.3 Frankliniella occidentalis | reverse complement strand
CCCTATGGGCCGTGCCCCCGGGCTGGACTGGAGCGAGCGCCGACAGCCAGGAGAGGAAATAGGGCAACGAAACCAGGAGAAATGTAGCACCAATAATGGGGCTCACGCACCAACGTACCGCAACAGTGGAAGGTGGAGAACAAAAACGGGAATCAGAGATGGGAAGAAGGTTATTGAGAGAAACTGCACTGACGTTTGTGGATTGCGCACAGGTTTTGAGAACGGTCGGGGACCCAAGACGTCATCGTGATTCCTCTAACAGGGTGTCGGGTGTCCTATACGCCACAAGTCCCGTACTATTTTGGGGGTATACTGTACAACACGCATGCATGCGGCCGGGTTCTTACAGTCACCACCGTCGCTCACCGTTGAAGGGGGGGGGGGGAGTAGGCAACAACTCCTATACACGCCAAAAGGCGGTAGGGTATGATCAAAATATACAGGGTGATCCACGGACCCATTCCTTTGTTTAGCTTATAACTGCACCGCATGCGTGTGCGGGTGGGCCTACCAGGCCTACCGTCGCACACCACGGCGTCTTATGGCCCCGTGTGGCTATGCAACTCGCCCGCACGCCTGCATGCGGTACAGTAGCAAAATAAGGGAAAGGGGTTTGTCGACCTGGACCACACTGTACAGGGTGGTCCATAGACCCCTTCCTTTATTTTGCTTATACTGTACCGGATGCAGGCGTGCGGCCGGGTTGCATACTCACACGGGGCCATAAGGCGCCGTGGTGAGCGACGGTAGGCAAGCCCGCTCGCACGCCTGCATGCGGTACAGTATAAGCAGAATAAAGGAAGGAGTCTGTGGACCACTCTGTATTACGTGGTCTGTGGGTCACCCTGTACCGCCTGTCAGGACTACGACCCAACAGTGTTTTGGGGTTTGCCTACCCCAGGGGCAAAGGCACCTTACGGTGGAGCGAGTAGGCAAACCCGCATACTGTTGTGTTGTAGCCCTGACTACATGTGGCTGTAATTTCTGATTTCCGTTTTTGTCCTCCTTTTTCTGTCATGCCGGTAAAAGAAAGACATTGGGGATTTTTTCAAAGGTGGGGGGGGGGTGATTAAGAAGTAACGAATGAAAACAGAATGCCACCCAAAGCCCATGCAAGGAACAAATTGCAAGGTACTACTAACAAAATTGCGGGGTTCTTATCAGACATATGGAGAAAACCAACCACCACCGAAAGAGAAACAGGCCATGCACATAGAGAGGGGCCTGAATAGAAGGAGCAACCTACCAAGCGGCGACTCGCCTTCTCGTCCTGAAGGGTACTTGGGGTTCTGGGTATTCCTGATGAAGGATTATACCCATAGCTGTACCTCGCCTTGTAGATATCCCCGGACGCGGCCACTGCAAGATAGCAAACAGGAGAAAGCCAAGCAATTAGGCCGAGGTCTCTAAAATTTTCTTTAACTATTCCTACACAGCACGCGCAGTCCGGTCTGGAGCCGGGGATATTCTACAAGGCTTCGGTCGGCTGCTCCTCCCCCTCCACCCACATCCCGCCCCGCCCGCCCCGCACCCTCTAGGACGTACACACCAGATACACACCCACCGCGCACGCGCACCGCAGCGTCTTGGGAACCTGTCAATTTGTCAATGACTGTGCACGTCGACAGGCAGCGCGCCCTCTAACGGGCGCCTCTGGAAGCACACAAACGAAGCTCACAGCCTGCAGAGCGTGCACAGCCCGTGCCACTGCGCATGCGCCCGGCCCGGCCCCACACCTCCGAGAGACGCCCTTCATCGGCACCCCGATCAAAAGGGCTAATCTCGGGGGGGGCGCCCGCCGCCCAGCCTGCAGTGGCGGCGGGGACTTGGGCGCAGTGGCTCTGAAAGCGAAGCGTACTGGAGAAAATGTCTCAGAAATGGAATCGAAAATATAAAACTGGGGAAAATGGGATTGGTCAATTTATGACAACTTTTTACAAAGACGCTGATGCACGCGGTGAATGTGTATCGGTTCCCTCCAAAGGGCCAGATATGTATGCTCAGGCATGTATGACATAATTAACCAAAATATCATTCCATTAAAAGTTAACATCGAGAAATAGTTTAGTTGTTGAAATCAAAATGCCTGCACAACACATCTGGCCTAAAGCTCTCCCTATATATGCCCCCTTGTCCTTTACAAACACATGAGTGGGGGAGAGAACAAAGATGTCTCTATGCCGTCATGAGAGAAGGGCGCCCTGGAGAAGAAGCTTTAGGGCTCACAGACCCCACCTCGTGAGGTTTGCCAGCAGTTCAAAGCCGCAATAATTGTCGG
>NW_026267270.1:407506-413946 GCF_000697945.3 Frankliniella occidentalis | reverse complement strand
TGTCTTTCTCTTTCTCTCTCTGTCTGTCTCTCTTTCTCCCCCTCCCCCTCTCTCTCTGACACATTTGTTTGTTCGCCGGGCCGACAACAACGTGAAGTGGGGCGTCACAGGGGAAAAAAAAAAAAAGGGGAAAAAAACCTCTTCGAGCCCGATGCGCTGACGGTCTGAAAACCGGTGCCTTAGCTCGTGTCGCAGAAGGAATTAGATTAGATTCGCCTGACAAGGATAACGGCGCGAGCAAGATAGGTGTCCGCGATATATCAGATTAGGGTTTAGAAATCAACGGGAACCGAACGAGCTGAGCTAGTCCATCAGATATAGTTTAGGCGAGATAAATATCACACTTCCTTTAGCAGCAGAAGAGGTTTTACAGTTAGATTCTGCTACGAAACCGCGAGAAAGAGGAATCGGCAGCGATACCCGAGATAATCTGCAAGTTTCAGGTGGGTAAGGAGCGGTAAGAAGGCTCCAGAGGCCAGAGACGGGGCTGCGCAGCGGTAGCAGAGGGAGGCCGCAGCCAGGCCACCCCACTGCGCGCGCGTGGAGCCAGTGGCCTACCCGGCGAGTGCAGGCGCTGAGGCGTGGAGCCTCCCGCCAGCGGTAGCGCCGCGTAGCGGTCAGCCCGGTAGGCCAGCCGCCGGCGCGCGCGCTGACCCGGTGGCCTACCCGTTGGCTTGCAGGCGCTGAGACAGTGAGGCAGCAGCGGGCCGCGGGGAGTGTGGGTGTGGGGGTGGTGGGAGGGAGGACCTAGGGAGGACCCGCCGCTGCTCAGCCGCCAGCTTAGGCCACAGCCACGGAGCTGGACTGGAACTGCCATATGCCGCGACAACGTTTTGTAAAGACAGACTCAGCCACCGGCCTCCCGGACCTTGTCGGCCACAGCGAGCCAAGACACTGCGCGCGCCTGGCCGGCGGCGCGCACGGGATACTATGATAAGATTTGCCTTTCACCACCAGATATTTTCGTCGTCTAGAGAGACAGCGGTGGTGCAGGAAATATCTGAAGCTGGTATCTTCAGTTTGATTTGAGCGGCGCACGCAGCGGGTCGGTTGCAGGGAGGGCTCGGCTGGCGCTGGCGTGGTGGACCAGCACCACATAGACTCGGCTCGGCTCACTACAAATTCTATAGAATACACCGACCTATAGCGTACACCGATTTTTCTGTTTTGCTTGATTTTTTCCTGTTTTTTTTTTTTTTTACAATTTTCTGACATTCCCTGATTTTTAAAATTATTTTTGGTGATTTATTAATGATATTTTGTAATTTTTCAATGATTTATTCGTGATTTTTTTTTCTGAGGGTGTACACTGATTTTTTGAGTGAAGGACCTCTCGGACGGGGCCCGGCGAGGACTTACCTGCGGTCGCTCTGCTGCAGCGCCCGCTCGGCGCGCCCACGCGTCCCGGCGACACGACACGACGCGCACGCGCACGCAACGACACGCGCACCGGACCGGGTAAATCTCTGAAATGTGCTGTGGCGTTCGGCGTGAAGCGCGAGGCGAGCCGCGCCCGGGCTTAGAAAGGTGTGCGGTGCTGCTGCCGCCGATCGCCGCACCGGACCGCCTGGGGGCGCTGCGGTCGGCGCCTGGGCGGGCCGGCGAGCATCAGCGGGTAATAAACCCGCCCTCGTGATCACTCATCACTCTCCAGCCGGCCAGCCGTCCTGACGCGAGGACAGGACAATGCCGCTCCAAAGCCCCATTGTGTGATTAAGCCCGCCCCGCCGGCCCCGTCGCGACGGCCCTCCCTTATCTCCGCCGGAGTGGTCATCGCCTCGCCGCCGCCCTTCTCTTTGCTCTGGCCGCTCTGCGTCCCGCCGGCCCCGGCGCTGACCACGCTGACCCTGCTACGCGCGCAACACCTCCTCCCGGCCCCGGGCCCCAGCCGCATGACAAGAAGAACTAGACCGTCGCACCACCTCAGGTCGTCCAGAGTCCAACGGGGGCGAGGGGCAGCCGGCGAGCAAGGCTGTTGCGCTTCGGGCTCGGGCGCGGCTGAACGGAACACGCTGTGTGTGGAGTCCTGGCTGTCGCCTTTGCCGTTGTTGCCTTGCTCCGGTGCGAGGGAGGAAGAGAGGGGTGGAGGGCTTATGGCTTATCTCGAGCCTTATCATGGGTCCCGCGCGGGGCGGGGCGGGGCGGAGCGGAGCGGCGCAGGACGCCCGCGAGGTGGCCGCCGAGCCCCGGCCCCCAGGTGCGGTCCGCGGCCGGCCGGGGAGCGGGGAGGCGGAGGGGCGGGGTGGTCCCATAGACCCACCCTGCCTGACGCGACGACGGCCTCGTTTCCACGGCAACGTCTCTGTGCAAATACACTCTGTGTGCATGGGGCCACCCCGCCCCGCCCCGCCCCGCCGGCTGATAACGCCACGGCCGGGGAGGGTTGGTCGTGGGCCGCCGGGGCGGGCGGGAGGCGTCCGGATCGCTCCGGCGGCACCAAGCGGGCTGCGTGCGAGTGTCCTGAGCCTGGCGAGGCTCTCACGGCGAGGCGAGTGAAGCGCAGGCAGAGCGAGCTCTCTGGCGAGCACGGGCCGCTCCACGCCCGGCCTTATCAGGACCAAAGGTTGGTGTCTCAGCCCTCGCAGCCGCACCCACTCTGCGCAAAGCCAGCGTGACAGAAAGGTGGAGAAGAGAGGAGGGGGGGGGGGGCAAAGCTAATGCCTGCATGCGCTCGATGTCACCACTACTTTTACTGTGACAACTGCCGTGCCCAGTTGTTATTACCCCTTTGATCGGCGCCGTGGCCTGGCGGCGCCGTCCAGCTCGTCCGCGTCGTCGTCGCCGTCATCCTCGGGCGTGATTCACCTCTCGGCGGCCCTGGCGGCTCTCTTGCGTCACACAGGGCCCGGCTCCGGCGGGGCGCGGGGCGCGCGTTAGATGTCCTGCAGCGCCGGATGTCGCGGAGCACACGCGCGTGTGCCCGCCCCCGCCCCGCTGGGGCTGCCCGAGCTGCTTCACTACGCCCCACATTCGCGACGCGCGACGCAGGAGTCGCGGGGCGCACGACCCTCCTCAACACGATACCACACTGGCACCGCGCTGGCACATCGCGGCTGCACCACATCTCCCTGCTCCCCTCGACTCGGCTCCGCGATAACCGATCCGTATCTTAACTACTAGCGGGATGGCCTGCCCCGCCGCTGCCGGCCCGCACCGCCGTGGCAGGGATGAGCCTGGAGCCCCGCGCCCGCGGCGGCGGCGGCGGCGGCGCCGGGTGTCAGGGGCACCCCAGCGTCGTCACGTGCGTTCCATATCGCATCAAACTGTTAAAACGATAACTCGTTTTATTCCGAGTGCAAGAAGGAAGAGAACGGGATGCTATTCGCGCTATCTTATCTCCGCTTGAACTTGTCTCCATGGACATAACGGGTTATCGTAACGTTCCGGAAATTTGGACGAACGTTATCGACTGGCGAGGGTCAGGTGCGCGGCGGACAGGTGCGTGCGCCAGTGTTGTAAAAGCGAGTAAGTTTCACCAAATCAGTTGTTGCGTTAACGCAAATTGTTTCAGATGGGGGGGGGGTGTAATTGCTGGATACAGTCTCATGCAACACCCATTATGTGGTGTAATTCAGCCCTCATCATCGTACACCTTCTTACTTAAAGACACTGCATAGAAAGTTAAGCGTGTATGTATAATATAATATTCCCACCAGAAATCTACTACAAATGGACATATTGAGGAATCGTTCTTATTGTACAATTCAGACGGCAAGTTTTCGGTGACTACTACCACGTGCGCTTCCTGGAACAGACAAACTGACCACTGGGGAGGCCGCGTTGATCGTATGGCGTAAATACTCCACAGCTAAGAGTTGTGGAGTATGGACGGCGCACCTATTATCACCCTCAGTGCCAGAGTATCGCCGGGGAGGTAGGCAGCCCAAAGCACTCCCGAGTGGTGCGCTAGAACGGACAGCTTAACAGGCGCAAAGAATGTAAACAACATTCATATTTCAGTCAATACCATTTAATGTCGAATAATATACTGTTCATCCGGTATGCATATGGCATTAATTAAGTCAGATATGCTAAAGGAGAACACTTCAGTAACAATTTAAAATTACATTTTTATCAGTTCCAACATTATATATATACAAAAAGTAATCCATATGATCAACAAGTATGCAACGATTCATTAAAACAAGATTTTGAGTGATTAGGGCACACTCTGCTTATGTATACATAAACTTTTCTAAAAAAAATCACAATGTAACAAAAAAAATATGTACAAATATAATTAAAAAATGAGTTCATTATGTCAGATGATAAAAATAAGATTCTACAGAGGTAGAAAAAATGGTAAATATTCCTAAATATGACTGGAGAACACTCAGGAAGCCTCAGGGGCTGCCGAAGAGCCCCCGGGCTGGACAAACCTATCTAAGATTACACTACACTGCACATGTGACATTTGCAGGTTATCACTTAAAACAATTATGTAACTACAAAATATAGAGGGTCAAGACTTTATACAAACATTTTATAAATCACATCAGCCAGAACATGGCAACTAGACAACAAATTTTACAAACAAGAGTTGCTACTAAAATTAAACAAGAGATCAAATATTTCTGCATGTTACTTTATATACAAGTTCAGAACTTCACATCAATTTTGGCTCAATGCTCTTTCTAAGGAAAATCAGAGAGTAGTAACATTGTGATTATTTTTTTTCCATTTTTGTGGCCACCACTTTTTTCAAAACTGTGTGGGCATTTTGGTATTGTCTTTGGTTTTCCAGCTTGTATAATAAAAATATTCCCAAAGTTTGTCAGAACAACTGAACACTGCATAAGCATGGAATTCTGTAACTTTATATATATATTCTTGTGTTTTGTTCTTTTTTTCTAAAAAAATTTAAAACAATAACAAATTCAATCTATGTACAAAATTTGGAATGTTAAGTATGGGGAAAACAAGCAGCTTTAAGCATCTTGCATTTACACCTAGTATAAAAATCTTATTTCAAAACTCTATATCAAAACAGATTGTTGTATTCCTCCAGTCAACGAGTATTGTTCAGAAAGGCTCTAGCGTGCCCTTAGGAGGACAGCGACGACACCACCGAGGGTCTCTCCAGACCGTCGACGGTCATCATAAGCACCTTGCTGTTGTTATTGTTAGTATTTGTGTTGTTGTTGTTATTGTTGTGGAGCTTGCTGACGCTGACGATGTGCGGTGACAGATCGTCGTTGGCGCGGTGATGGTGGTGGTGGTGGTGGTGATGTTGCTGGTGGGCCTGGTGGTGGTTGTGGTGGTGCGCCTGGTGCTGTTCGGCGGGCGGCGAAGGGCACTCCATCTTTGGGGACAGGTCGCCGACGGGGCTGTGCGAGACCTGGCCGCTGCCCGTGGCGGGCGTCGAAAAGTCGAAGTACTGTTGGTGGTGCTGTCCCTCGTGCTGGTAGTGGCTGTGGTAGTCAGTGGGGCTGGATGCCACCCCGCGCTGGTGCTGGTGGTGCTGGTGGTGATGTTGGCCGAACAGGCTAGAGTACGAAGACAGCCCGGCGCTGGCCAGGGAGGTGACGAGCGAGCCCGCCAGGGTGGGCGCCCCCGCATTGCTGATGCCCACCCCCACCGCCCCGATGAGCTGGTGTGTCGCCGCGTAGGAGTCAGCTGAAAACAGAAAGGAGCCGTTAGTGTCCGGGGCTGAACTGAGGGTAACGCCACGCTGCTCCGCGCTGTTCCGCGCTGCTCCGCGCAGCGCCCGGCCGCAGGCTGGCCGCGGGCCGCGGGCGCCGCGTGGGCGGCCTACCCCCGCGGGGCTGGGTCGACCTGCATGGGGGCGGGCCCCGGGACTCACCGGCGGACGCGTGGTCGCCCTTGACGGACAGCGGCGACGTGTGCTGGGAGATGAGTGCCGACGACCTGGACGTCGCTACCCCGCCTGCGCCCGACGCCACGACCACGGACTTGGAGCTGCCGCCCTTGGGCTTCCGCTTACGGCTCTGTAACACACAGCGAGGGTTCAGCACGCTTCCTGAGGGGCCGAAGGAGACAGGCCTGAGGGACGGCCCGGGGCAGCCAGTTGCGGCAGGCCACACGAGCACACCAGCACACCCACCTGGATGCTGTCCTTCTTCATGGCGAGCGGGCGGTGGATGCCGTGCAGCTTGAAGTACAGGCCGCAAGCGTTACACACAGGCTCCCCTGCGGCGTTGCGTCGCCACAGCGACGTGGTCCTCGTACTGCAGTTGGAGCAGGACAGGCCCTGGCGGCGGGAGGCGCTCTGCGGAGAAGAGAGACAGAAGAGATTAGCGTCAGGAGACTAGGATCCGATATTGTGCTCTACAAGTCGTAAGGGAGAGGGAAGGGGGGCCTCAATACATGTTGGTGGGGGTTCCCCATGGATCAGTCTCCACATCCAAGGCTATAGCACCCTACGCTATTGCCAACGTTTTAAAGTCGGAAAACAAATACAGAGGGTGAGTGTTCTAAGC
>NW_026267270.1:398908-403611 GCF_000697945.3 Frankliniella occidentalis | reverse complement strand
CCAACATCGGGTTTGGTTCACCGTGATCGCGAAGGTTCAACGAATCCAAAGATACCTTTCTTTTTTTCGAGCGATGAAAACTGCCCGAGCGCCAGCCGCCCGAAGGCGCGCGGAGTGCCGCGGCAGAGGGTCCGTCAGAGTCCTGCCTGCCAGCTTGGCTGGCGGCCGGCCGCGCCGCGCCGCGCCGCCAGCCAGGAGCGCTTCTGCGCACCCGTTCTGCGCAGCGCGGCTCGGGCCTCGCCCCCCTCCACTGGCGAGCTGTGCTGTGTGTGTGTGTGAGCGCGGTGCGGCGTCGAGTCGAGAGAGGAGGACGAAGGCCTAGGGCCTGTATTTTCTTGTAAATATTGTTGTTGGTTGAATGAAAGGTGAGTTAATTTAGGGTTTTTCACTTTGTTTGAAGTTTGTCCATCACCGATAACGCATGTAAATATGCTGACAATCGAAATTGTTGTCCACAGAATGCCGAAGTGTCCAACTAGGCGACGCTTTACCTCTGTGAAAGGGTTAACCCGAAAACGAAGAAGTAATGAAAGTGTTACCTCAGAAAATGTTTCAGGAACGGTGAGTTTGCAAGCGATACTGTCAAACGGGTAATTATTACTGTACAGTTTCGTAAGTTAGCTCATTTTACTTTTGTTTCCAGTGTTCACCGTCTGATGTGGGCGAGCCGTCTTCTGCATCTTCTAAAGATGATAGTTCCTCAGAACAGGTACATTGCCCATCAGACTTAAAAATAATTTTAAAGTATAATTATTTGTTGTTATTTTTATTAAAATTTCCTTTTTTATTTCAGGACTCATATGTTTCTCTTGAACATGATTACTGCCTCTCTGATCATGGTGTTTCGAACAACAAAGAAGATAGTGCTGTACATTCTCTTAGTACGGAAGAAACAGTGTCAGTGACTGAACTGCTCCTTGAAGCTCAGAAAAAAGTTTCACTATTCCTTCCTGTGCGCTGGATTTGTATTGTGGGCAGGGACTTATTACATGTGCTGTGCTTGTCAGCTCAGAACAATAAGACAGTGCAAAGGACACTCGAGTTTTCTCCTGGAGGTCAAACAGAGTTATTTGTACATTGTCATCCTGTCCCTCTTGATGAGTATACTAGTGCATTAGACCCTCCACTCCCACTTGATTCTGATAGTGTTAATTTATTTGTGGATAGAGTTGTGTCAGTTGTGAACAATGTGAATGACCGTGAAATATGCAGTGGCTATGATGATGATCAAAAATATGAGCATGTTTGGTCTCAATGTCCTTTTGGTAAAATTGATGAAAACCCTTATAGAGAGTGTAGGTATGCAAAAACATTTAGGTCAGTAACTTGTTCAAGATTAATCAAAGGCAGTAAGTGGCGATGCACTGAGTGCTCCAAGCTCCACGTTCCCATTCAGAGAAGAGTCAAAGCCGCTGCAATGGATCTCCGAAGTAAATTTACTCCCAACAAGTTTCTTACCGAAGAGCAAAAACTGCAGAAGCTTGCAGAGCAGCGCAGGGATATTGACCTTGTCTCAAAGCAACTGAAACGCTCTCAAACAAAAATGCAAGAGTTGATTCAAAAGCAAGGTGTTTTTCTTGAAGAGTCTCTTTCAAATGATTTAACAGAACTTCTGAAAAACCACAACCTCACCCCTGCACAGTCTGTGTTTCTCCAGCAGCAAGTCAAGGCATCTCAACAAAAAAATGCCTCTGGTATGCGGTGGCATCCAACCATGGTACGCTTTGCTTTGTCTTTACATCTAACTTCTCCAGCCGCTTACAAAGTTATGAGAGAAACTGGAATGGTCAAGTTGCCCTCTAGCCGGACACTCTTTAATTACTCCCATGCAAAGCCTATAGAAGAGGGCATTGATAAAGCAGTATTAGAAAAATTAGCTGCTGATGTTGAAACCATGTGTAATAAAGTAAATGAATTATCAGGTAAACAAGAAACTCACAAAAAATATTTTGTCTTGATGGGAGATGAGATGCACATCTCACAAAATCTTGTTTTTCAAAAGTCATCAGGTAAGCTTGTAGGCTTTACCACTCTTGACCAACTTGACAGGGAAGTTAAAATATTAGAGCAATTAATAGACAATTGTGATAAAGACTGTGAAGAGACTATTGCTAGCAAAATTATGGTTTACATGGTGAAAGGAGTAAGCAGTGGTATAAAGAAAGTTATTGCAACATACGGTGTAGGTAATATGTCAGCAATACAAATGAAGAGATGGACTTGGCAGGTAATTGGAGCTTTAGAGAGGAGTGGCATAGCTATAGTGGCTTTTGTTTGTGATGGGTCAAGCATAAACAGAGCATTCATTAACTCTCACAAGCCAGCAACTCCACACCCTTCAGGAATAGTGTTTGATACTTGGAACAAGTGTGTAAGGAGTAGGAAACTTTATTTCCTTTCTGATGTGCCACATCTGCTTAAAACAACCAGAAACTGTTTTCTGAATTCTAGGTGGGATAGGAAAAAAAGTAGGCGCCACATGATAAAGAACAGAAGCAGAATTTCTTGGGATCATGTTATAAAGCTCTATGAAGCCAAGCGTGGTAAGACATTGCGGAAGAGTTACAAACTGAATGCCATGAATATTTATCCAGATTCTTACGCACGCATGAAGGTTAAATATGCTGGTCAAGTGATGAGTAACACAGTCTCACTTGACTTGCTAAGTCAAGGGTGGCCAGAAGTTGTTGAAACCGCACACTTTATTAAGAAAGTCAACGATTGGTTCGACTGTCTGAACGGTGCTCACTCTTCAGTTGCTAAGAAGAAAAACAATGCTTTGCTTGCACCTTACACCTCTAAAGATGATGAACGCTTTCAACTTCTGAGTGAATTTTTAACTTATTTGGATGATTGGGAGTCTGAAGCACGCAACCCTAACGCTTCCATTTGTTCCAATGCCACTGTTGACGATTCAGTAGCCAACTTGGGTGAACTGGAAGAAAGTGAAATTGATGAAGGTGGAGCACTTCCAGAAGAAGAAACTCCTGCTACTATGAGGACACTTAGTAAACAAACTATAACTGGAATCAAAATGACAACTCTTGCATTTGAACCTATGGTTAAGTTTTTATTAGATGAAGGTGTCACATTCATCAATGCTAGGGTCTTTTGCCAAGACCCTTTAGAACAACATTTTGGCAAAGTGAGAGCGGGGCAGGGAGGAAGTACTAACCCGAACCTACACCAGTCACTCAAAAGAACTCGAGACCTGGATACTATTGGAGATTTGGGTATCAAGAAGAAAAAAGGAAACTCCGGTGAATGTGAAGATGTAGTTGAAGTGACAACTGAAAAGCTTCCAAAGATAAAATGCACTCACCACTCAAAGTTTCTGAACATTGATTAATTTTTAAGTTCTATGTCTGTGATTACGATGTATCCCCACATCTGATTTGTGATAATTAACTAGTAAAAGGTTTCACTGTAATAATGAAACTTTTTTAAGATACTCATTTTATTTGCGTCTGCAATATTAATAAACAATTCAAACATGTTTCACATAAATGAAGCCTTATTTAAGTAATTAAATCATTATCACAATTTGTCTCATACTCTTCCTTTCATTCATAAAATCAAACACAAAACACAACATAGAAGATTAAGTAATTTCACAGCATGACATGACTTAAGAACAATAAGATGTCAATATCAAAAAAATAAAATACAGTGAGATCAGAAGACATCAACAATCCTTAACTAAATTTTTGCGACTAGCAACAGCATGCCTTGTTGGCATACTTACTTTAGGTTTATTCCTTATAGCATTGAGCCTTCGCCTAGCTATTCCACGGCCACAAGCTTTACAGAATGCTGACACTACATCATTCATGAGGCCTACTGACATATCATGAGACAAGGAGTTCCCTATAACACTATCCCATAGAAGACTAGTATCAGAATCACTTACTAACTTAATTATTAAATCATAATCTATAGATCCATTTTTAGATTCATTTTGGTACACAATATTAGTCAGACTGATGAAAAACTTTTGGCACTGTACAGTAATGTATAACAAACGACCACGGTCTAACTGCCTTGTCCATTCAGCATCTATGTCCCCTACTGCCTTCTCACTCAGCACTTGGGATTTAAGTACGCTATGAATATCTCTCCACTTTGAATTGCACTTATACCTAAATGCTATACGAAGGTAGCCTTTCATTATTGAGCCCGCTACATAATATATAACTTGTTTGTCCTCATGGTCTAAAACAGGCACAGGCTTGACAGTTCTACTCACCACATTACTTCTAAATGTACTTGAAATAAATTTAAATATTTCAGAAACCAATGCAAAACAAAATTCAAGAAAGAATTGAGATTGGACATCCATATCAAAATTAGACAGGCTAAGGACAGACATTCTTTCTTCAAAGAAATCCTCATCGTTTAAAATACTTTCCATTTCCCCATCAAGATGCTTAAGAAGTGCAGATGGTAGTAAACACTTCTTTTTATCAATGGAACCTGCTAATTTATTAATTATAGGAGTACTGAAAGCATCTACATTCTGGTTACAAGAAATTTCACCCAAGAGTTCCCTGAATATTTGTCCTCTTGTGCCGTAACTGGGGCAGTTGGAAACTTCGGTTAAAGCTTTCATAGTTAAATCACTTTTATTTAGCATAATCTGAGCACAATCAGGGAATCGAGAAGCAGCAACTGTAAACAAAACATTATCGTGTTAGTTATTGTTA
>NW_026267270.1:398254-398858 GCF_000697945.3 Frankliniella occidentalis | reverse complement strand
ATTCCTTCTTTTAGCTTATACTGCAGCGCATGCAGGCATGCGGGCGCGGGCGGGTGGGTCTACCGTCGCACACCACGGCGTCTTATGGCCCCGTGCGAGTATGCAACCCGTCCGCACACCTGCATGCGGTACAGTAGCAAAATAAGGGAAAGGGGTTTGTCGACCTGGACCACACTGTACAGGGTGGTCCATTAGACCCCTTCCTTTATTTTGCTTATACTGTACCGGATGCAGGCGTGCGAACGGGTTGCATACTTGCAAAAGGCCCACAATGCGCCGTTATGGAAGTCGGTAGGCAAACCAGCCCGCAAGCCTGCATGCGATACAGGATCACCAGAAAAAAGTACGCCTGTATTGTTTTCCATGACTCGTTTAAGGAAAGGCATAGTTGCTAGGTAATCTCAAGAGCATAAAACAAAAGAAACCGAAAGGACAGGGAACCAGTAGGCCTAGTGTAGTCACTGCCTAAGCGAATGCTTATAATCGACCCCACGGACTAATTTGTTCCTAAACATTTGAAGGGGTGATAGTGTTTAAACCGTACAACCGGCATGGACAGGACGACAGGACCGACCACGTCCGCCAAGCTGTCCGGCCGGGCGCC
>NW_026267270.1:394359-397199 GCF_000697945.3 Frankliniella occidentalis | reverse complement strand
CCGGGTTGCATACTCACCCGGCGCCGTGGTGAGCGACGGTAGGCAAGCCCGCTCGCACGCCTGCATGCGGTACAGTATAAGCAGAATAAAGGAAGGAGTCTGTGGACCACTCTGTATTACGTGGTCTGTGGGTCACCCTGTACCGCCTGTCAGGACTACGACCCAACAGTGTTTTGGGGTTTGCCTACCCCAGGGGCAAAGGCACCTTACGGTGGAGCGAGTAGGCAAACCCGCATACTGTTGTGTTGTAGCCCTGACTACATGTGGCTGTAATTTCTGATTTCCGTTTTTGTCCTCCTTTTTCTGTCATGCCGGTAAAAGAAAGACATTGGGGATTTTTTCAAAGGTGGGGGGGGGGTGATTAAGAAGTAACGAATGAAAACAGAATGCCACCCAAAGCCCATGCAAGGAACAAATTGCAAGGTACTACTAACAAAATTGCGGGGTTCTTATCAGACATATGGAGAAAACCAACCACCACCGAAAGAGAAACAGGCCATGCACATAGAGAGGGGCCTGAATAGAAGGAGCAACCTACCAAGCGGCGACTCGCCTTCTCGTCCTGAAGGGTACTTGGGGTTCTGGGTATTCCTGATGAAGGATTATACCCATAGCTGTACCTCGCCTTGTAGATATCCCCGGACGCGGCCACTGCAAGATAGCAAACAGGAGAAAGCCAAGCAATTAGGCCGAGGTCTCTAAAATTTTCTTTAACTATTCCTACACAGCACGCGCAGTCCGGTCTGGAGCCGGGGATATTCTACAAGGCTTCGGTCGGCTGCTCCTCCCCCTCCACCCACATCCCGCCCCGCCCGCCCCGCACCCTCTAGGACGTACACACCAGATACACACCCACCGCGCACGCGCACCGCAGCGTCTTGGGAACCTGTCAATTTGTCAATGACTGTGCACGTCGACAGGCAGCGCGCCCTCTAACGGGCGCCTCTGGAAGCACACAAACGAAGCTCACAGCCTGCAGAGCGTGCACAGCCCGTGCCACTGCGCATGCGCCCGGCCCGGCCCCACACCTCCGAGAGACGCCCTTCATCGGCACCCCGATCAAAAGGGCTAATCTCGGGGGGGGCGCCCGCCGCCCAGCCTGCAGTGGCGGCGGGGACTTGGGCGCAGTGGCTCTGAAAGCGAAGCGTACTGGAGAAAATGTCTCAGAAATGGAATCGAAAATATAAAACTGGGGAAAATGGGATTGGTCAATTTATGACAACTTTTTACAAAGACGCTGATGCACGCGGTGAATGTGTATCGGTTCCCTCCAAAGGGCCAGATATGTATGCTCAGGCATGTATGACATAATTAACCAAAATATCATTCCATTAAAAGTTAACATCGAGAAATAGTTTAGTTGTTGAAATCAAAATGCCTGCACAACACATCTGGCCTAAAGCTCTCCCTATATATGCCCCCTTGTCCTTTACAAACACATGAGTGGGGGAGAGAACATAGTCTCTATGCCGTGACGTGCCCCAAATCAAACGAGCTCGAAGCCTTGTGAATAGTACCAATCCTCGCACCTACCACGCGCCACGAACACGCTGCGCCGCCAGACTTACGCGATTTCATCGTTGTTAAAAATAACAATTTTAAAAGTATTACTGTAATTAATTTTGACTATTAGAAGCGACAGCTATATCGGCGGGCCGACGGCGCGTTCGGGCGCGGTGCGGGTGCGACCGGAGGGGTTCCCCAGCTCACCATCCTGCGTGGCTGTTTGGACAGCGGCCGGTTCATGCCGTTCATCTTGTAGTACAGGCCGCACGCGTTGCACAGGTAGTGCCCCGTGTTGTCGCGACGCCACAGCGGCGTCGACACGGCGCCACAGTTGACGCACTCGCGACCCTCGCTGAACTGGACGTCATATTCGGCGACTGAAAAAAACGCGCGGCCGTTCAGAATGCGTAAAGCAGCGCCAGCTCAGCAACGCGGCTCAAAATTTAGGGTACTCCTAGAGCAAATAATTGTTTTAAAAAATAAATAAAAATGAAAGAATTGATCTACAAAGGTTGGCGGATGAACTGGCGTTTACTTTTTTTTCATTCCCAAGACATACACATACACAGAACAGGTATCGAATTAACCTGGAAGGCAAGACACATTTATGCGATTGTAGCCCCTCTCGCTGCAAATCTGCGTCGTGACGGAGAGGCGCGCGGGCTGAAAGAAAAGAATGCGATCGTGCCGACCCTGCTTGCAAAGTACACAACGACCCACGGAAGGGTTACCTTTACTTGTATGTGCGAAATTATGCGGGTGGAGGTGGGACCATTATTAACCATCGCAGACGACGCACCACTTGTGGGAAACACCCTTTTTTTTCTTCTTGGGGGCAGCGCCGAGGCGAAGCAGTGCAATAATATCCTTTGCGGCGGGTCCCTCACCTGGGCGGCCCCGCACCGCCCTGGCACCGCCCCATTGCATCCCTATCAGCGCAACATCAACACTATGAAAACAAACACCCCATGTTTGTTGCGGCCGAAAGGTTAGGCAACATACTCGGCCCACGCGCGCTATGAGGGCGGCACGCTTAGCGAGGCCGAGCCGCCCCCTCCGCCCTCCGCCCTCCCCCCTCGGTGCAAAGGACGCCGCCCCCACGGCATGCGGGCGGTGGGCCGGGCCTGGGGGGCTAATGGGGACTCCGCTGGAAGGGCCCCCGTGCCCTATGGGCCGTGCCCCCGGGCTGGACTGGAGCGAGCGCCGACAGCCAGGAGAGGAAATAGGGCAACGAAACCATGAGAATCGTGATTCCTCAAACAGGGTGTCCTATAAGTCCCGTACTATTTTGGGGGTATACTGTACAACACGCATGCATGCGGCCGGGTTCTTAC
>NW_026267270.1:384275-394309 GCF_000697945.3 Frankliniella occidentalis | reverse complement strand
CCCGGGGCCAAGCGGCACTTTTGAGCGCGCCGCTGCGACACGTAATGCAATATTCCTATTCTCTACTGTTCAAACTGAGGCGGCGGAGACTCTCCCGTGCAGGCGGTCCAGTGCAACGCCCCCTGCGGCTGCGTCTTGGCGTGGCCCACCCGGGCCCACCAGGACTACACCAGGGCCCGCGGGCCCCACCATAAAATGCCATATAAAAATTACGCGCAGAACTGCGGCCCGCTCTTGTCGCTGAGGTGAGAGAAGGTAGTGCATTGACGTCGAGGGTCTCGCTCCTTTCCCGATCCCCGGAAATGGCGCAGACCTGGCGCCGTGGCCATTCGGCGGGGCGGGCGCTCCCCGGGGGTCCCAGGAGGGCACCGGATCATTGTATGGCCTGCTCGGAGTGAGTGAGGAGTGAGCTACTCCCACCTCGAAGCATCACGACACGAGCGAGAAGAAGTTCTCAACCCGCCGGCATTCCGGAGCGTTTATTCTCTCGACGTATAGCTACTTGCCAGGGCAGCAGTACGACACAGCAGAGCCATGGAGCCCGGCCCGGAGGGGAGGGAGAGAGAAAGAAAGAGGGAAGGAAAAACTAATGGTATCAGTAAGGTCGCGTGTCCCGCTAGATAAGGCTGGCTGACTCGGCCCCGACGCACAGTCACTTCCAGCGGTGGCGTGGCGGGGCCGGGCGGAGCCAGGGGACGGAGATGGAGCCGCGCGGAGCAGTCCAGACAGACAGAAAAATAATACCGGGAAACGGACCCCGGCCAGACTGCGTGCGTCCCAAATAACAGCTCAACGAATCGCAGATCAGACGCAACTTTGTCATCGGTCCCCAACTCACCCCTCTCCAAAGAGCCTCCCTCGCTGGGGCCGGCCTAAGCAAACACACAAAAAAGTACGGGGTTGCTGAGAGGGGAGGAAGGGGGAGCTGCTGCGGGGAGCCCTGACGGCTAGAACAAGGTACAAATAACCTATAGGCAGCCCCCACCCCCTCATTTTTAAAATAGTTTATCGCTACCCTGCTTTTTATCCGGTCGGGGGGCAATAACCGAACATATAAAGTTCATTTTTGGGTCTGATATTGGAGGGGCTTGAGCAGCGCGGCGCGCCTATCTAGCCGGAATTAGAAAGGAAGTACGAAAGTCATTATCGCCTTTTTCGAAGTTGAAGATAGTTCGCGTACAGTTGAAAAAGGAAGGGCGTCATCGGTAGTCGTGAGCATTCGGGCCTGACTGAGTGTCTGACGCGGCCGAGTTGACGCAAAGCTAACTGTGGTAGCGTCAGCAGTCATAACGCGTCACCATAAAGACGTTGTTTTCCAGACTATATGGGGAATTGCTTCTTTATGCGATGGATGGAACGACGGCGTTAGCTTCCGTTTAAAACTTGCAACATTTGTGTCTTATTTTGTTGCAGGCACCTGAACGAGGATTTTGACCCGACCCGACGCTCGTAAATCCCCCCCGCACAACACATCGAAGAAGGGGTGAAAAAAACCTCCACACCCATTAAAGTAAAGAAGTCGCGCGGCCTGACGAACTGCGACCACCTGGCTGCGGCCAAGGCCACACAAACTGTCAGAAATCGAACAGAAATAATTTCCAAGAGTTCGTGCCCCTGTGTGAGTGTGCGTGTGTGAGTGTGTGTCAGCTGACTCGAACAAGCCCCTAGGCCCAAAGGGCGCCCCCTACTCGCCCCTGGATTTCACGCCGTCACCAATAAATCTGTCAAACGAGCCATTAGAATGAGTGGTGCCCGCCCCGCCGCCCCGCACCGCCCCGCGCCCCCATAATCGCTAGCAGGTGCCGGGCTTTAACACTTTGCTCTGCAGGCCGCTGTCTCTCCGCTCCCACGGGACGTTACGTTCGGCCGCTCCCCTCGGCACCCACGGCGATGTTCGCGGAGGCGGGGGGA
Source organism: Frankliniella occidentalis (assembly GCF_000697945.3). Lineage (NCBI taxonomy): Eukaryota > Metazoa > Arthropoda > Insecta > Thysanoptera > Thripidae > Frankliniella > Frankliniella occidentalis. The sequence continues at coordinate 392,398 of NW_026267270.1, read as the reverse complement.
GGGGGCAGCCGCGGGGGCGGCGCCTTTCCCACCGTGAGGCCCGTCACCTCCGCCAGGCCCGCAACGAATGACAGCGTGGTGGTGTGCGGCTGGCCGCGGAGAGCACGGAGCGGAGAGTCTGTCGGGGTGGTGCGGACGAGCGGTCCTCTTGGGGGCCGCGGTAACTTGTTGACATTCCAGTCCGTCCCCGCCCCAGATAGGGCACGCGCGTGCCCCCCCCCCCTATCCCTCTCGCTCTCTCTCACCTCGCCGCGCTTCCCGCTGATCAGTGTACAGCGCTGCTGGACAGCGACTGCGATTAGCACGGTGAACCGCCGCCGTGCGGCGGCAAGCCCAGCCGAGCCCGGTCGGCCAGACAAACTTTCCAGAAACGCGATATCAATCGAGCATCAAAGCTGCAGACACAAATCGGACCACGCTACGCTGCTACGCCCGTCGTCTGCGGTGCTGAGCGGTGCGGTGGCCGCGCCCCCGGCGTATGTTCGCGTAGGCGTAAAGACGCACTAGCTCCCCCCCCCCCAAAAAAAAAAAACCACGCGAAAATCACGAGGCAAAAATAGTTTTAATAGGCCCTGTCATCTTAAATACACATGCGGAGTGCGTTTTCCTCGGAAGAACGTCTGGCCATAACGGCCAAGTCGGCTCGGGCCATTACCCCCCCCCCCCCCCCCCCCCCCCCTCTCTCTCTCCGTCAGGTCCCGGTCCCAGGTCCCGGGTGTGCTATGGGGTTGAAGTCACCGACCCGCCCCGGCCCGCTCCGCCCCGTCCCGCCTCGCCACAAGGCTCTTGCCTTCGCCCCCGCCCCTCACGCGGTTCGGAAGAAAGGATCAGGTTCCGTTCTCACAAACGCGAAACAAGTGTGCGCCTTTTCTTGGTCCCTTCTCGGGGTTTGCGGTTTGGTTCCCATTTAAACTTTTGGCAGCGAATTTTGTGGACTTTGCAAGTAGTAGCACCTGATCACATACTATTACACAGGTACAATAAGTCGTAGTCGAAGCAGGGTGGTCGTAGTATGGTGTACTCACTGGCTGACAGGGACGCCGACGCGGGGTTGTTGGAGAGTGGCGCGCGCCGGGGGCTGGTGGGCCCGGCCGAGTACATGCTGGGGTCCGTGTAGGTGGTGGTCCACAGCCCCTCCGGGGACGCCGACGTGCCCACGCCACCCGCCGCGGCCGCCCCCAGGTACGACGCCGAGCTCGGCGGGCTGTAGGAGGACGGGCTGCTGCGCGAGGCCAGCGGAGAGGTGACGAGCGCGGACGTGCCGAAGCGCTGGCTGTTGAAGGCGGGCAGCGTCGTGTGGGTCTTGGTGCTCGACAGGGAGCTGTAGTCGTCCGCTGCAAAAATCAAAATAAACCGTCAGTACCGTCCATTCCGGACCTAACTTGGGTACCAGCAGGCTTCTAGCTTCCAGTGCTTCCTGTCGGCACCCGCGGTGGTCACAAAAGCGCCCCTGTTTACCTGTCGTGCTCCATAACTGCGTCGGTGTGTTGTGCGCCTGATCCGGGTTGAAGTACTGCATGGCCCGGTAAGCGTTGGGACTGTAAGCAAACGGAAAAAGATCGTTTATCGTCAACAACGCGCTTTCGCTCGGACAGGAACATGACACGGGGAGGAAGTGCAGGCAACTCGGCGCCCGGCGGCCCCAATAACAAACGGCCTGCTTGGGGTCGGAGCGCGGCGCGGCGGATGTCCCTGTCGCGGGTCCCCCGCCCGGCAGATAGGCAACTTGCTCGACCAGAACTATCGCGAGGAAGGTAACGAGTCCACCTCACAGTCTGCCACACTGTCACGCAACGCGGCCGCGAGGGCCGTCCTCACGAAGCGCTCTGTGAAAAGGAACAGCTTCTGACGACGACACTCACTGACCTTGCGTCACACCGCTCTTCTTGAGAGCTTCGTGAACGCAAGAGCGACTAAAAATGAACAAGTCCCGCTTTTTGTTGTGTTTTTTTTCCTCGACTGCCCGCGGCCTGCGCATTTTCGGGCGTGTCCCCGTTATCAGTGGCGGACACGGCGCGGCGGGTGTCCTGCAGGGAGACACTCACCAGGCGCCGCGACGCTTAACACAACGCCCCTGCACTGCAGGCGCAGCCCACCCGGCGCGGCCGCCCACCAAAAATAATTAGCCAAACGACACACATCGACCTTTGGATCTAAAACTCCCTCGCCACAAAAATGATACATGCAAAGATATCCCCTTTCTTTTTTATTTTTTAAGGGAAGCTCAGGTTGCCCCCGTGTTGTTTTAAGAAAGCCCGCGACGAGTATCAGAATAAGACCGCACAAGGTCAGCAGTTATCGTAAATTGTTTGAGTCGCAACAACGAGATATGTCAGGAATTTCGCGGAGTCCAAAGATCTCTCTCCATTTCGGCTACCTTCGAAAATACTGAACTCGACTGCAATCTGAATAAAATCAGTCGTTTCATAATGTGTCACATGTGTTGCACATGCTCAGGTTTCACGATTGATTCTTGGTCAAGCGGGCGCGGTGAACTGATTTTCCTCGTGGAGGCCGCACTTCTTTTCTACGAGCTACACTCGGTGTGCGTGCGCCGTGCCGTGTGGGGCTTTGACCGAGGGCAATCGCTGACTGAGCGGTCGTGATATGCTGATAGATTTTTAATGACTACCGTTTTTACCTGGCGCGACCGCACGGCCGCCGAGTCTGATACGTTTTGCGCGAACCTAGTGCCACGCGGATGACGACTGACGCAGCGCAAGCGCAAGACTGTGTAGCACCCATGAAAGTTCCCATCGAGTTGCTAAAGTAAAAATAAACACGAAAAAAAGAGACCGATCCTGCCAGGATTCGAACCTGGAATCTTCTGATCCGTAGTCAGACGCGTTATCCGTTGCGCCACAGGACCGCATGGTGAAAGCGTGCGGCTTGTTGCTGCCAGTAGCCGCGCCCGGGCTCGGCCGGCGGCGGTGTGGTAGGGGGCGCGGCGTTGCCGCTGTGACGACGGACCGCCGAGCCCGGGCGCGGGTCGAGACCGCGGGCCGCGGGCTCGCAGGAGCGTCGCGGCGAGGAGAGCCCCCCTCCGCGAGGACGCAAGGTGGGCAGGACGGGCGGGCAGGACAGTGGAGCCACAGTCATTGGCGGGGAGGGCGGGGCGTGGAAGGGCCTACGCGTCCGCGACTCCGGCCAACAGGTGGTCCCGTCGCTCCCCCTCCTCGAGCGTTTCTCTCTCCCCGATAGGCTAAGTTTCCACCATCGCCGTCGGGGTGACGACACAACACGCGTGATTCACACTTGATCGCGCACGTCCGTGTCCCGGCGTGCCAATATGAAAGGCGACGCGCTTGCAGAAAAAGTCGTGATCATGACGATTTTCTTCCGCATAGACAAAGGTGTTGCAGTTATCGGAGGAGAAGGCCCACCCTAGCTCCCGTCAGCACCCCTCCAGCCGGCGGGCGGACGCAACTACGAGACTACGACGAGTGAGTCAGTGGGCAGTGGGCCGTGATTCAATAGGACAGCGCAGCAGCTTTGGCGACGAGCGGCCGGGGCGTAGTAAACATGGCATGGCGAGCGAATGACGCCACGCACCCCCTGCACGCCCGCCGCCCCGTCACGCGGCTCACGCGCACGCGCCGCGCGCACGCTCGCCGCCCCGTCACGCGGCGACTCACGACAGGTCGGCATGCGGGGGTCCACCACACACCGCGCCGATGAGTCCGCACGAGGCGAAGAGGTGGTGCGAGACGGTCCTCGCGCGGCACGTGCACGCGGCATACCGGCACACGTGGCTGGCGGCCGGCGGGACACGGCCAGGACGACCCCCATGTCCCGGGCCAGTGACACCCGCACGGCGCCCGGCCCGACCCGCCTCGGCCCGGCCCTGGGCCCGGCAGTGTAGTGTGTTTCCTTGCAGGACACGGGGGACATGGGTCGCAGGCGATAAGCAAGGAGGCGAGACGCAGCGGAGACACGTGCGCGGCGAGGGCGGCGGAGCAGCACGGTCCGCAGCCCCCGCCGCGCCCCGCCGCGCCCACAGACACCTGCACAGGCCGAGCTGGGCAAAGGCGGTCGAGATCGCCGCCGCGCCAAACCGCTGCTTCCGGGGGGCAGTAGGAGTGGCCAGACGGCGCGGGCAGAATCCAGAGGCCAGGTCACCGACCCGAGCGATGGCGAGATTCACACGTAATGATGAGGAAATATCGACCTCTGCCCCCTCCGGCATCCGGGACGGGGGTCCGCGGCGGCGACGGCTGGCGCGGCGGTCATGAGGTGCTCCGCCTCGCGGGCCGTGTCCAGACCACCGGCGGCCGCGTCCACGTTCCCTGACCGCGACCAAAACCCTTATCGGGCGGCGGGCGACGCGAGGCTCCTCGCGGACCGAGAGACCGGGGCCCTGCTGTTACCATGTCACGGGCCCGACCGGGAAATCTGCAGCTCTCTTGGCCATAAGAGCACTGATATTGACACGCGTCGAGATGCAGGAGGCAGGCAGGAGACGACACCATCCATTCCACCGAGCGTGCTCAGGGTCCGGGATGAGGCCCCCCCAAGGAGAAAAGGGCTGCTGACAGGTAGCCCGGGCGGGGCGGGGTGGCGCCCGACAGATAAAGCTGTCCAGCCAGACTCACCTGACGCTACTGGCGCTGCTGCTGAGTGCGGGGGGCTGCTGGTGCTCGCGTGTCCCGCGTGTCTCCTGGCGTGGCGTGGCGCGGCTCGGTGGCGACGATAACGACACGACAGGTTTGGCGGGGCGGGAAGCGCGTCCGTCCGACCTGCGCGGCGGCGAGTCGCGAAGTGTGGGGCTCGCTGAGCGATTTGGGCGCAGCTGCGGTGGCGGGTACGGCAGGGCGGGGCGCGGCGGGCCGGGCCGAGCAGGGAGTCTGGGGGTGGACGTTTGACCCACTTTTGAGGGGCGCGGCGGGGCGGGGTGGGGCGGCGGATCAGCGGGCGACCAGCGTTCGCGACTACCGGGCGGGGACTGACGGACTGGCAGCGTCCGCCTGCCTCCTAGTAGTTAAGCCCACATGGCAGAGTGGAGGCAGGGCACGGCAGGGCACGGCGGGGCAGGGCAGGCGCCGGCCGCGTACACCCATGTTTGCAAAACAGGCGCGGTCGGTCACCGCCTCGACACGGCACAGCCCCGCCGAGCACCCCGCCCCGCCCCGTCACTCAGCTGGAGCAGGCTGACCACCCCTCGGACTCCATCCCGCAAAGCACCAAGATATTGTCGATCGCATTCGGCGAGGTTTCATCATCGATCGACATGACGAATCGTTCGGCGGGAGGCGGTCCGTCAGACGCAGGCCCCGCAGACATAGACGGGCGGGTCGAGCCCGCCGCAGGGCACGGCGGGGCGGTGCTCCGCGGGGCGCGCCGGGGCAGCGCTGGGCCCCACCGGAGACCGTCTGCTCCCCTGTTGTCATCCGTCCGCCGCGGCCTGCCTGCGAGGCCCGGGCCGACCCGACCCTGCCATTCATGGAATTCGAAAGGCTCTGCCGTTCCGGAAAAAGAAAACCGCTGACTGCATGGAATTAGCAGCGATATCGAGTCTGGACTTTGTTTTGGTTCAGGCCGATACCTGAAAACGGGGCTCAGTCAGCTCAGCAATGGGATCGGGTTGGGAAATGAGTGCAGCCACCCCACTGCTAGGCGAGACGGAAAGAAAGTGGTGTCGGTCGGGAGTCTCCCAGCGTAGCCAGCCCGCCAGTACTCCAACCCGCTGAGAGACGGCAAATGAGGGCGTCGGCCTGGCGGTGCAGGTGGGGCCCGGGGTGAACGCTTCGCACCGCGGCCTTGCTGCGCACGCGGCGCGGAGCCACGCGGGCGCCCCATGCTCGCCGGCACGCGCCGGGCGCCACGTAGCACCGCGTAGCGCCGCGGGGGGGCGTTGACTACCGGCGGCGTGGCGGCAACGATGTCAAACGGTCCCGATCACTTCCAAAAGGACGCACCGTTAGCTCACATGGGATCCTAGTACCCGCCGCGGGAGGCTGACCCCCGACAGCTAGGCTGTACCGCACGCTTGCGCGCGTGCGGGTTGCCTAGCAGAGATGGAGGGCGCACAAACCCGGACACTCATCAGCCGGTACAAGGTACAACAGAACAGTTCGGACACACGTCCAGCGGCGCCGTACCGTGGACGAAGAGGCTGACCACTTTGGACGGCCAACGTCTCCACGGCAGGCAGCACGCCCCGCGGTCAGGGAGGCCCGTCAGGACACCGAGAGCCGCGTGCTCAGCCTTGAGGCCCGGTCAGGCGACCCTGGGACGTGACGGTCACACAAACACGGTGCCGGGCCGGGGACCTGCGAGCGGTGCAATACACCGGGGCCTGCACCTCTGACATCACCCCGGCCCCAGTTCATGCCCCCTGCAGAGGTGCCGCCCGCCCCGCGCCCCCCGGCCCGCGCTGGGTGCGGGTCATCGCTGCCCCCGCGCCACTGCTCCCGGAGAATGAGCGCCCCGCGCGCCCAGAAAGGAGAAAAGTGTTCGGAGCACGTGCTTTGCTCCGGCTTGTGCAAGACGATGGGGGTTGGGGGCACGCCCCGAGTGAGACGTCGTCGTCACCGCACCGGGGTGCTGCCGCTACCGGAGCACGCGGAGGTAGGGTGGGCGACCCAACGTCTTGTTTTCGCCGGGGAGCGTTGACCGGGCCGCGAGTCGGCGTGCAATGCGTCCCGCACCGCGGCCGGGGCCCATAGCGTTAGGGTAGGACTGTGACGGACTGTGAGAAGAAATTCGAGTCAGCAGCGGTGTGCGCTGCGCTGCGGCGCGGCGCGGCGTGGCCGGGACGTGGCGGCGGGTGGCCGGGCGTGGCTGATCGATGACAGCGAAGCTCTTCTCCCGCGGCTCGCACATCGGCCCGCAGCGTTGGGGCTGGTCAGGGTGTGCCGCCTCAGCATACCCACGGGCCGCAGGCAGCGCGACGGCTAGCACCCGGAGCCACTGGCCTCGGGGCTCCCCGGCTGCTCCTGGTGCTATGGTCTCGGAGGGCGGGCAGGAAGCCGGGCGGAGAGCGGACGATAAGGGTTGGTGTGGTGGCAGGAGGACCAGCGCCGCCGCGCCACGCAACGTTACACCTGCGAATGCGAGCCGCAGGGCCGGGGGGGCGCTGGGGGAGGAAGGCAAGGCGAGGAGGGGCAGCGGAGAAGAGCGAGGGGGCGAGGGGGACCAGCACAAATAAACAAGGCCGACCGAGGAGTCGCGTGACAATATGTACATTATGAGGACGAGAGTGTAACGCTGAGGGGCCGCTGCGCTGCAGGCGTCCGCACAGGACAGCCGACACCCGTCGCCGCGGCGGCAGGGCGCGCGCAGGGCCGAGCACGACGCTCTAGTGGCCCTCGAGCTCAACGGGCCACGGCACGACGGCTTCTCGGAAGACAAAACAAACACTGCCAGGATCGAGCGGCACCCAGGCGGCGAAATGACGCGGACAAGAAGAGAGGACGTCGTCGAGACGCGTCGGGAAGACGTCATCAGCACTTTCTTATTGCGCGGACCTGGCAGTTCGGACCCGCGCTCGCCCGCGACCGAGCGCGCTCACGCACGCACATGCATGCCACGAGGACAGAGAAACTCGGAGCACGCCGCGGGACCGCGGATCACGAGCATGCAGGGCATCACAACGTCAATTTTAAGAATACATGTAAAGCAGAAAATGAACATTGCAATTATAATGCGTTTTCGAAGCGTTTTGGAAAAATTTTCAGTGTGTTCTCCTAGAGAACGCTGCCACAATTCTGAAAACGCTCCGATAACGCTTTCAAATTGCATTGTTAATTTCCGATTTGTGCGTTTCCGTTACGCGTTACGTGACGTTATTAAGACGACGCCCTGCCAACATGCCAACCGGGAGCAATTCGAAAAGAGACTTTCGCACAGAAGGCAAACAATAACGCAGGGAAGCTCGAAAGAATTGGCACTCCTTTCCGGTCGGAGTCATTCTGATTGCGGATCTTCTACCAGAAGATAACATTACAACCCCTTACATTCGTACTGGCGTCAGCGGTCGGGGGGTTCGGCAATGGCAAAAGAAGAAACTACCTCCCCTCCCCCTTCCAACCTGTTGTTCCAGGGAGATGCCATTCTTGCGGCGTTCGCTTTCTCGGAACTGCCCAGTAGCGCATGCCTCAGGACAGCTCGGGGCGTGGCGGGGA
>NW_026267270.1:380371-383585 GCF_000697945.3 Frankliniella occidentalis | reverse complement strand
GCCCCCACGTGTGGCCCGCGCCACTATCACACCTCGGAGCGCCACTATCACGGCCGTGACGTCACGACACAAGGTGTCCCAGGGCAGTGCCGGCAGTGACACTCGGGCTATCTAGCCATTCAAGGAGCTGCGTCAGCTGCGCGGGCCCGCGGCGGCGGGCCTTGGGGCGTCATACTACCACCTCAGCACTGGACTCACCTGGAGAGCGCGTGGTGCGCGGACTGCTGCTGCTCCTGGAGGCCGGACCACGGCGGCAGCGCCGTCAGCCCGTGGGTGGTGACGCCGTGCGCGACGCCGTGAGACCCGTACAGGCTGTCGTCCGGGGAGGAGGTGCCCGCCGAGGTGACGGTGGGCCCCGGCTGCAGGGTGGTCAGCTGGTCGTACTGGGCGTCCTCAGACTCCCCCGCGGCCGACGGCGAGCCCTCCCTGGAGCCGTGACCACCCGGCAGGGCGGCGTGCGCTGACAGCGGCGGCAGGTACTCGACGTGGTGCTCGGAGTGGGCGTGGCCGTTGTGCATGTAGCGCGCCGTATTTTCCACTACTACGCTGGTCTGCGCCTCACTGTGCTTTTCCGTCTTCAGGTTGCTGATGATGTCGTCCATGTGGCCGTTGTGGTGGTGATCGACGGTGTGATCCACGTACGACGTGTAGCCCACGTGGAAATCGTCATGCAGCTTGTTCGACACGCTCGCACTCGCCAGACTGGGGAATAGGGGCGGTAACTGCCGCATGCCGCCGGTGGCCGCCAGGTCGCCGCCGTCGAAAGCCTGCGGGTGATGATGCTCGACTGAGTCCGGGTGGTGGCTGTGGGGGTGGCTGTCCCCGGGTGGCGAGTCGTCGGCGCTGGAGGGTCGCAGGCGCTGGAGCTCCCTTAGTTGCGGCGAGGCGGACAGGTCATGTTGTTGGTACAAGTCCGTTGAGAAGGTGTTGACGAGCACGCCGTCGCCGGACAGCAGAAGATAACGGTCCCCGCCTCCGTCTTCCTCGTCCTCGTCGTCGTGGTGCTGGTGGTCCGATTCCACGTGAAGCACTCTCAGATCGCGCGGGCAGTACTCGGCTTCCTCCTGCGTGTCGTGCTCGGCGAGGTCTGTGACGTGCTCCGTTACAACTTGCTCCGTGGCGGAACGCTCGTCGTCCTGCACTGCGCCGCAGCCGCACTCTGGCCCGGGCCCCCCGTCCCCTGCAGCCTCTGCCCCCTCCGGGCCCATTGCGGCGGCGGCAGCAGCGGCAGCAGCGGCGGCGGCGGCGGTAGCAGCGTCCCCGAACCTCAGGCGAGGTTGGTGCGCGGCGGGAGGGGGAGGCGCCGGGGACCCGTCCTCAGCCAATGGCGACCCGGGAGGCGGGGCCAGGAGCGCGCCGCTGTCGACCTCTGGCGGCATTCCGTGGTAGTTCTGCTCCGATTCCTCCTCTGCGACAAGAGAAAACAACAAGAATAAGGGCACCGCGTGCAGAAAGGGTTTCGAAACGTCCTTAAAATGGACATTTTAAGCGACGTGAATTTAAGCGCTCCCGCGTGTCGCTGTCCCCTGCCGAGGGGAGTGCAGCCACGCCGACCTTGCCGCACACAAACGCCCCGTATTTACGCGATAAGACGCCAATCCCGGCGCAGTTTTATTTGTTTACGCGCTGGTATGAAGGCCACATGCGTGCCGATCGTAGTGCAATGAGAAAGGGTGGCGCCTTAAGAGAGCTCGGTGGAATCCAGGCCCCAGAGAGCCTGGCCGGCTCGACCAGCAGGGCATTCCCCTGCGGGAGACACCTGCGGTCGGGCGCGGCCTATCGGCGGCGGCTGACCCCATCACGGCCGCATGTCGCGACCAGGTCTGACGGGAACACTGATCCCTCGCTGGCCCAGCTAAAGACGGCTCTATATCTTTATGGGATGCCTCATGTCGGAGCTCGTTAGTCCCAGCGGGTCCGCGACCTGGCTGGCTGAGTGTAGGTGCCCCGGATGTTGCTCTGACTCGGCTCGTGTGGACAAAAGGGGTGGGTCGGGGGCGGGTAGAGCAGAGCAGCCAGCGTGAGGTGGAGCATTTTTAAGAAGGGGATGGGTCCACTGGATACTGGAAAAGGGGAGCACAGGCACAACTGACGGAGGAATTCTGAAAACGCACGCCCCCGTCTCACACACATGTCATATTTTCTAATAGAGTATCAGCTTGCGCGTTTCACAGAGTCCTCTGGCCAGCACTGCCAGCACACGCCCCCGGGCCCCGAACGGGATAATTACCCGCGTCACTTTGTCCCGTTAAGTCCACAAATAAGCAGCCGCATGCGGCTTTGGGAAACGGGAGGCACAAGTTTGCTCTGGCTGCCAGTGTAAAAACAATCTGTTTTCCTCGGGACCTGCCAGCCTGCCAGCCACAGCTGACGGACGGGGTGGGCCACGCCCGGCCAGGCCTCTACACTTCACTCCACGCCCCCCGACCCCGTCCAGAGGACCCGTCCACCAGGCCAGGGCGTCGCATCGCGCCCGTCAAAACAAGTCTTCAAAGAAGTGAAGAGAAAACTGTCGGCTGAGCGCTGAGCGACGGGGCTGGACCAGCACAACAGCGGGAAACACACCACCGAGCTCACTCCGCACAACAAAGGGCTGCAGCTCCGTCCGGCGCCGGCGCGGCGTCATGAGCGCGGAGTGCCTCGTCATCGTCATGGTGTCATGAAGTCGCTCGCACCCGCGGCACCACCTCGTGACACCATCCGACCGGGGAACTCCGTGTAGGCGGGCGCGCCGGGACACCCGCCTCCCGGGCCACGGGGGCCTAATGGCCAAACGACACGGCAGGTCGGCGGCCAGTGACCGGCGCGCTCACTCCCAACGCTCGTTAGCTCTGGCCCCATCAGCCGGCGGTGCCCCCCGGTCACGGTGCACTAGCAGGGTGGGGCCCCGAATAGGGGGCGGGAGCTATTTTCTATGATGCGTTTTCGAGAAAACGAACAGACCTACTTCTCACTCTGGCCCGGCGGGTTTCCGAATGCATCTGAGCTGCTCTGAATGTCCCCGTGGTGGATCCAGACAATCACAGTCATTCCGTAACTAGGAGGGGCGGTAAGTTCGTGTGATCCCGGCCGTTCGGGCCGAGGTGCACCTCCAGTTCGGTGCGGGGGGCGGGCCGCGGGTCGTCAGGACAGGCTGCTGCACATCATCACGCGGAGCAACGCACAATGAGACGGTAAGCAGACCTCGTGTCGGCCCCCTGCCCGCCCCGCCCCC
>NW_026267270.1:377747-380145 GCF_000697945.3 Frankliniella occidentalis | reverse complement strand
TGCGCTGCTGCATTTCTACATAATGTGTGTAATTCGAAGTCGATGAGACGCTCGGTCTGCGTGAGCAGGGCGCGCGGCGCAGCCGATGGGGTGCGGGGCCGCGGGGCCGCGGGGCGCGGCGGGCCCGTCCGTGTCGCGAGGTCAGCCCGCCACACCAGCAGCTTGGGGGACCAGCCGCGAGAGGGCGCGGGCCGCCAGCAGCTCGGTCCACTGGGGCGGCGGTGGTACGCCATGGTAGCGGCAGCAGCGGGGATACGCCTCGCGGCGGCCCGCTCCCTCTGCGCTTCTGCTCCCGCTGCTCCCGCTGCCGCTCCCGCCGCCGCTCCCGCCGCGGGCGCGGGGGTGGCTGCGGCTGCTGTGGCCTGGAGCGGGGCCCGGCCCTGTCTCCAAACCGGTTGTGGCCGCAGAAAACTAATTAATTTCATGCCACCAAAAATATTCTCAATGGGAGGAGGGAGAATTCGTAACGTACGAAGTTGTAGCGCCAAACTTAAAATTCACAGATGTCAACAAACGAAACGCGCGTCGTCGGAGGAACCTGCTGTATCGCTATCATGGTGTGCGGATATACAATCACTATGTGAAGCCGATCCACCTCTCGCTGCCCCCCATGTAGTACACTTAACTGACCTACACAATTATAGATAATTTCACTATCTAAAATTTCTATTGGTTGACAGTGCAGATAGGCGGTATCAGGAGGGCGCACGCTTTTGTGTATAATGCCGTAATAACGATAAGTGAGCGCGGGCAACTGCAATGAGATAATATTTATCTCACGCTAGTTAAAACAAGTAGCACAATACCGATAGTGGCGAAAAAATACGTGTCCGAAGATTCGGCACCGAAACGTGATGCCGCTGTCACGAGAGCATCTATTTCGATCTAATGCGGCCCATACTGGCCCGTACCCATTCAGTGCCTGCTCTACTCCCCCACACGATAAGAAATAAAAACGATCCGCGCATATACTATCAACTGTTCCACAAGCGCGGTCGGCTCAGGGCCAAGTCCCGCCCCGCGCGTTCGTCCGCCCCTCGCCCCCGTCCCCCACCCCGGTGGCGCCCCAGCCACGCCCCCGGCCCCCCTGGCGCACGCACAGGTGTCTACCTCAACCTCCAGGTCATGTTTACGCCTGGCCTATCGCGGCGAGTCCTATCGGCGCGCTGCAGCGGTGGCCGCAAGATAAACTCCATTCACAGTCCAACAGCTGAGCGCTAGATAAACCCCCCTCGGGGGCCGCGCACGTACACAGCGCGGTAGGGCGACCCATTGCGCCGGGTTCGTCTGGCCGCTCCGGGCGCTCCGGGCGCTAGGGCCGGCTCAAATCTTCCGCTGGCGCCCGCGCACACGTGGTGTGCAAGCACATGCCTCGCGGATTGCATCCGGCGCGAACACGCTAGCGTCTATCTAAAGTTCTCGGCTGCTCGCGCGCTTTTGCTTCCGGTTGAGGACCGACTTACCGAGCAGCACTCCTGGACTGCTGGCCACGCACACTACCCGTCCCCCGCCGCTGTAAGCAGACACCCGCATGGCTATCAGCCCCCCGCCGGCCGGGCCGCGGTGGTGCCCGCGGTGCGCGCCGTCACGGCAGCGCCAGCATGGCTAGCAGCGCCAGCAGCGCCAAGATAAACGCCACGTTCATTCATAGGCGACGCTCTATCACCACGTGTGGCTGTGAGTGGCTTCCCCACCGCCCCGCCTAATCCTGTCGGGTCAGCTCGGTCAGCCGCACCTCTGCGCGAGGTGCTGCTCGAGATGCTGCGCGAGGTGCTCGGCTACGTCCCCGGCGAGGTGCTCTCCGAGGTGCTCGGGTCGGGTCGGAGACGTGCCCTTCGCCAGCAGGTCAGGTCGCCCCCACTATGCAAACAGGAGTGTTTTCCCTGGTCCCTAGGTTTGCCGTGTTGTGCCGGGGCCAGCCCGCCGCTCCCCGGGCCACGCCGCCGCGACGCGACACGTCACGCGAGTGACTCTCCTGGCTTGTGAACGCCGGGAACGGCGTCCAAAGTAGGCCGGCCCGAGAGGACGGCAGCAGCGGGGCAGCGAGCGCTGGCGACGGCTGGCCAACAAACAGCGCCGTCGGTAACGACCTGGGGGTCAGCCTTCAGGGCAGAGGCGACCACCGACCCGCCCTATCCCCCGCGCCGCCCTGCTCGCCGGCCCCGGCCCCGGCCCCGACGGAAGATTCAGGGCAAAGTCCACTCTCGGAGGGCCCTAGCCTCGGCGCGGGGCCCCGCCGGCCCACTGGCTCGACATGCGAGCCCTGCCTCGCCACGGCGCGTACCCCCTGCCCCCTCGCATCCCGCCCCACCTGCCGAGATATCACTCTCAACGAGGCCCAGCACAGTCTGTCTATAGGGAAATTTCCTTTGCCATCGGTATTGACCTGTCGGGGCAG
>NW_026267270.1:344285-377675 GCF_000697945.3 Frankliniella occidentalis | reverse complement strand
CCGCCCCGCCCTGACCTTCGCCGCACCCGCGCTGCCCCTTTCATTCCTCGTGGCCTTCGCGCTGCTTATCACGTCGACGACTCCTCCTATGGATGAGGCAATGACGTCTGGTCAAGTCCCTCACCCCTTCATCCTCGGGGCGCAGCCGGAGGAAGGACGCGGGGCCGCGGGGCCGCGGGGCTGGGCGCAGCGGGGCGCGGCGACCGGGGCAGCAGGGGCAGCCGGGCTGCGCGCCGTACTGGCAACAGCGCGGGCCTTCCGGGCGGCACTGCGTCCCACTCCCCCACTCCACCCACATACACATGCGCAGACCACCGCAGAAAATAGTGTCAGGGGGGGGCTGTTCGACGCTAAATTGCGCAAATAGAGCACTTGCGTCCATTCGCCGTAAGGAATTTCCAGCAGGTCATAGACAATCGCATTTTATCCGGGGGCCCCCAGAAGGTGATTACTCCGAATTTTAGAGTATAGATTACTCTATGTACGTTACGTTCATTGCCAATGCGCATTACGCGGGTGTTGTGATTTCTTTGGATTTGTGTAACACCCCCGCGAGAGTGCGAAGACGCACTATAGACGGGCCGAAAACGTGCGTTCTTTTCTGTACACTCAGCCATCAAGGGAACGACGGGACGAAGCGCGGGCGGAGGGGGAGGATTGGGGCCGAGTCTCGTCTGTGGCTGCTAGGGAGACAGATTGTGTTTCCTCGCACTATCAACGCACACATCGCCTGGTGGGTAGGCAACATCAATTCGCTGTGCTTGAGTGTAGCGCGGGTTGGCCTACCTGGCGGCTTGCAGGCGATTGACGTTGCCGTCCGCGCGATGTATGACGCCCGATTACGCCGATTATCGCTATTTTGGGAAATTGTGCACTCTAAAGGCAAGCGATTGTGAGAGTGACCCTCGTATTTGACGCGCTGCACTCGTTACATTTCTCCTACAGATATTATCAACGATTCCGTTGCGCGAGCAGAGCAGTCTGCGAAGGAAAGCAGGGTGCGAGAGAGGCCCTCCTTCGCCACTAGAGCAAAATACCAGGTTGCTGATTAACCCCGCGCACTTCTAGTTAGACTGTACCGCACGCAGGACTGCGGGCGGGCTTGCCCATCGCCCCTGTCCACGCTGTGCCTTACGAGGGGCAAGTAGGCAACCCGCCCGCACTCGTGCATGCGGTACAGTCTAACTTCAGAAGTGCGCGGGGTTAATCAGCCACCTGGTATATCGACGAGACCAACAAAGGCACATTTGTTAGTGCCCCTGCATGTTGCCCAACTCTCCACGGGGATGGCCATGGGTGACCCCTCTAAGGGGTGACCCCTGCGCGGAGAGCAGCCCGCCTTTGCCTCTGCCTGCGCCCCGGCAAATGGTGTTTTATTTTTCGACCAGAGCGCAGCAGCGCAAACAACTGTGGCGTGGCGTGGCGTGGCGTGGCGTGGCGTGGCGTGGCGTGGCGTGGCGTGGCGGGGTGTGGCTTGGCTCGGCGGCGAGAGGCGAGAAGAAAAGCGACGACGCGACGTCCGCTCCGCCGGCGGCCTCCGCCGCAGCCGCCGATGTGACCCCCAATACAAACAACATACATTCACCCACAGCCAGCAAAATGGAAGTAATGAGCTCATACGATGACATTTTGTGGGAATGTATGTATCGGTGCGCGCGGGCCGGGCGGGCTCGGTCTCGGGGGCCGGGTCGGTCTTGGTGGGCAATACCGGTGGCTCGCCGCCTGTCACGCCTGTAACGCATAACGACTGCATTGTTACAGGAGCCCCCCCCCCTTCCCACCTCTGCACGGCCAGGCCGGCCGCGCACGTAAGGCACGACGGGGAAGGGGTGGGGCGACGAGCCGTGAGAACACGGCCAGCGGAAACTAAAAGGCGGTTCCGCAAGTACCGCACGGTTTTTGAATCTGAGTGATTCGAGACCCTCTCTCCATGAAAGCAGGGAGGCGGTAGGTGGGTATGCCTCCGCCGCAGGAAGAGGCGAGGCGTCGTCGGGTCGCCGAACGACTTCGCGGAAGCGGGCGGTAGGGGGAGGAGACCGACGCCCCCCCCCCCCATTTTCCATGGGGGCAAAGGGGTAATCGAAGGGACTTGTACGCACATCCATATGGACTTGAAGACAGTTGGGGGTGGTGCCCGGGTGGGGGACATGGCGTTGGACTCCGCGCTGCTGCAGGACCCCCGAGGCTCTCAGGACGTTGCGCCCGGCCCGGCCCGACCCGACTCGCGCAGCATTGCGCTGGTCATGGAAGTACCTGTCGCCAGGCACCAGCGCACGGCCCATAAAAACACCCGGGGCACGTAAAGCCCTTTTATAGGTCGCAGTCCAGCTGTTTGCCCCGGTCCACCGAGAAAGGGGGGACGAGTGGGGGCGGGGGAGGGGAATCAGCGAGCAGCTCCAGCACGGCCGCCCCGCCGCACGGCACCACGTGGCCGCCAAGTGCCGTGGGAGGCGAGGCAGGGGCGGTCCCCGCGGGCCCGAGGCTCAGGCTGGGACCGCGGTTGGTGACAGGGGCCCGTCGCGCCCGGAGCCCAGGCGGGCCGCGGTGGGTGACAGGGACAGGGGCCCGTCGCGTCCCGTCGGCAGCCTCCGAACAGATATCGCGAGACCCTCTGGGCGCGGCGGCCCCGGGCTCGGTCGGCTGCGCGGCGGCACGCTCCCGCCGATACGGGACCAGAGATGGGACCGATTTAGTAGCACTTGTTGCACTTCCGTGGACGAGTATGGCATGCTGCAGAATACCCCCCAGCCCCCTGCCCCTCCTGGGTGGCGGAGGGCGATAGCATATCTAAGCGTGCCTGGCCTGGCTGGCGTTCCTCCTCACCCCGCCGCCACGCGCCGCCACGCCCGCGCCGTATCAGCCCTTCACCTTGGCGAGGCCGGCGGCTATCGCTCCTGTGACATCACACCGATATCACCGGGAGTATCGTCACGTGACGTCACGCACGTGAGGAGGACACCGCTGTGGGGTGGGCGGGGCGGGCA
The DNA here is from genome assembly GCF_000697945.3 of Frankliniella occidentalis. NCBI lineage: Eukaryota > Metazoa > Arthropoda > Insecta > Thysanoptera > Thripidae > Frankliniella > Frankliniella occidentalis. Next base: position 374,691 of record NW_026267270.1, on the reverse strand, counting down.
GGACCGAGGTGCCTGGTCCCGGCGCTGGACAACGGGGGTGAACTGAACATGAACAGGGACCGGGGACCACAATTATTATGCGCTCAGACCACCACAGCCGCCCACGGACGTCACTCGGCCCACAAGCTGCTGTCAGGTCCGCTTCCCTCAGCGGCTCTTAAAATGTGACCCGGCGGGGCACAGCGAAGAGGCGGTCGGGCCCAGCGGCGCACAGCGGCGCACAGCGGCGAGGGGGAGAAGGGTCACGAACTCGGACCGAGTCGGGGCGAGGGGCTACATCATATCTTATCAGCGGCGCTGGGTTTCTCACTGCTTCTTGCGTTATTTCTCCTCCCGATCACACACACACACACACACACACACAGCGACGGCCGGGACCAACATATATTCCGGCCGCCCCGCCCGACGGACCATCCAATGTAGCGAGACAGCAGGCAAGTGCAGAGAAGGGGAGGTGACGGGGGCGCGCAAGCGTGTGTGTGTGTGAGAGAGAGGGAGACAGAGAGGGGGACAGAGAGGGAGACAGAGGGAGACAGAGAGGGGGACAGAGAGGGGGACAGAGAGGGAGAGAGAGGGCGAGAGAGAGGGAGAGAGGCAGAGAGAGAGAGAGAGAGAGACAGAGAAAGAGACAGAGAGATAGACAGAGACAGAAACGATGGTGTCGAGCGCAACGAAGAAATACACATAATGGGCGGGACTAGGGGAGGGTGGAAGGGGGTCGCCGATGAAGCGCGTCGAGTCTGGCCTCCGATAAGGATAAGGCACCACGGCACAAAAAATGAAGAGACTGACGATCATCGTATTGATTGTGTCGGAGCTGGCGATGATCATAGATGGAGGAAAAAGGGGGGGGGGCATCAACAAGCTTGCACCGGGGAGTCAAAATTTTACAACGTAAATAGATTACTGATGAGAGGGGGGGGGGAGTCGTCAGAGGCACAAAGGGCGCGAGTTTGGGGGAGGGGGGATGTATCGGATTTATTGCACATCTCGATCGTGGCCGAAAACTGCACTGCGTCACGTGGGTGGGCGAACCAACACGTTTTGGCTGACACCGGCCAGAGGCCTGAGCCAAGACAACAACTTTCTGCGAAATCTGCATCCTAGTGGTTGTCAATGTCAACGGGGGCGTAAAAAAGATGTGTAAATAAAAACTGGGCTGGGACCTCGCCGAGGCCCCACGGGAGTACGGGAGCGACGGCAGTCCTGGGGACGGGGACACCTGTTGAGCCCGAAAGGGTGAAGTCCGGGGGTGGAGAGGGTCGGAGGGCGGAGAGGGGTGGGGGACCTTGGAAGGGGCTGGAACAAGGTGGCTAGAAGGAGGCTGGAGGTCAGGCCGACGATTAGGAATCATCGCCCAGCCAGGCTCAGCCGGGCCTCCACCCCACCTCCACCCCAAGAGTATCAGCTGGGGGGAGGGGGAGGGCTAGTGTGAAAAGATTGCGTTGACATGTTAGGTAATAAAACAGGGGCAGGTTTGGAAGTCAGTGAGTGAGGACCTCAGAAAGCGATAGAACGGGTGTTTAAAGCCGTGGTTGGTCAGACGGGGTGGGGAAGGGGTGAAAATGAGGGAGAGACATTAAGGCTCTAGCAGGGACAGGCGGACAGAGCCTCCGAAAACTAAAGACAGTAGAAAAACGATCGTAGATCAATGTTATCTCGGACAGTCACGCCTGATATCGCTGGCTGACTACGAGAATGACCTGTTATACTGTTGTTTGACAACAAAAATATGGTCGAGAGTCGAGAGGGTGTAGTAAGTTACGGGACGGGGGCGCCGCCGGGGGGTCACGGTTGGCCGGGGGGCGGCGGGAGTCACTTGGGGGTGGATAATAAGGCTGCGAGCTGCTCGCCTCCACAGAGACCCGGAGCGAGGCAAAGCGCTCTGACTCAGGGTCCAGCGGAGCGGCGCCCGGCTGGCCACCACCGGGCTGGACTACAGGCCGGACTGGACGGGCACCGAGCGGACAGGGCACCGGCCCCGATAACAGGCCGGGCCCGGCCCAGCCCTTCTCCCCGTGAATAACAAGCCCGCGGCCCCCGCCTCTAATCCCGGGCAAAGTCGACCAGCTCAGCCCGAGCGAGGCTCCAGCTCCAGGGACTCCCATTGTGGCAGCGCATTGTCCGCCAACGGCGGAGGGTAAACAGCCAGTCCCCTGGGCTGTCAGGGGCGAGCGCGTGTTGTGTTGTGCAGGCCTGTTTGGACCGGCAGCGTGCCCGCCCCGCCCCCGCCGCTCTGTCACCACTGCTGTGTGAACATGCCCAGCGCCCTTTGGAGACTTTTTGGAAAGTCACCGCCGGGGGGTCGTGGTGAAGGCGGTCGGGCGCAGGAGAGGGCGCAGGCGACGGTGGGCGGGCCACCCCTCGCGACCGTTTGTGGAAAACAGCGGGGTGACTTGGGATTGGGAGTCGTTCCAAGGCATTCCCTCGCAACAAACGACTCGCGACTCGCCGCTTTAAACGCAAAGATAGGTAATGACGAACGTCTCAGCACTTTCCCCTCGGGCCAGTGGCAGTATCTCTCACAACCCTCACAACGCGCGGGTCTAGGTTGCAGTGACTCAACGGGTCAGAATGCGAACTCCGGCAACAGATCGGAACACAGGTCTGCGCCAATTTCGCAAACACGCCCAGTTGCACGAGCGCGCTACTGGGCCACTCCACGCAGCGGGCCATGCATGGGCTCCGCGACACAGAAAGAGCAACCACTTGTGTGTGTGTGTGTGTGTGTGTGTGTGTGTGTGTGATCGCGCGCGCGAGCGTTTGTGTATCCGCTTGGATATCGCCTGAGGAAGCCAGCGCTACGGAACGTAGGCAGTGCCAGTGCCACGGGCGGTAGCGTGGCGCAGCGTGGAGCGGCCGACCGCCTCTGGCTTACGCTACTTGCCGAAGCAGCAGTGAAAAAAAAATCCCCCGTTTTTTTTTAGGCTGGCACTTTTTCTTTCTTTAGTTAGACGGTCGCAGACACACCAAAGTTGCTTATGCTCTCGAGCGCACAGCATCATGCCCTCACCTGCCGCGTCGCAGGAACATAGGACCCACCTGACGTGTGGAGGTACTCCGCGGACATGGCGCACCGGAGGGAAGTCCCGGCCAGCGGATCTGTCGAGCACTCTTCACTTGTGTGCAAAAGTCACCCCTGGAACACACACACACACACAGCGGTCGTTACGATGTGGCGGCGCGCTCGGCAGCCATTCCCGCGGGGGCGTGGCGTGGCGTGGCCTGGCGAGACGGAACGGGCAGGACCGCGGAGCGCGAGTGGTCGTCACTCCTCGTGGGCCGGCGGGAGACTGCGCGGCATGCTCCCGCCCCGCCCCGGCGCGGCCACGCTCCGCCACGCCCCCGAACACCTGATAAGCAGCTTCCAGGGCAGCATCACACTCACACACACACACTTACACTCGCACGCTGATAGAATGATCGGTGATAAGTGCAGACAGCTGGCTGTGCGGCAGGGGAGCTCCCGTGATAAGACGCGGACCACACTATCGCACGGCGCCGTATACGCGGGTCCTGGAGTGTGTGGAGCTCGCACTTGTGGAGCTCGCACTTGTGGACCTCGCGCAGCGGCTGGCTAGCGGCTTGCCTGGCCCTCCGCGCGGAGTGGACTGGCATGGACCGCCGAGGCTGGCGGTGGGGCCGGGCCGGGCCGGGTCGGGTCGGGCCGCGGGCCGCGATGGCTGCTCAGAGCTCAGAGCCGCGCCGCCGCTGCCGCCGCTGCCGCGTGCCCGCGTGCGCCGCGTGCGCGCTCCCGGCCCGGGCATTGGTGGCGGGCCGCGCGTGGCGCGGCGTGGCGCGGCGGCGGCGGCCCTCCTCCTCGCCGGCCAGGCTGGCCCGGCCCGCCCGCCATGGGGAGTGTGTGATAAGGCCGGACCAGGCGGTCGGCCCGGGAGGAGGCCCACTGCCCCGCCCCCCGCGCAGCGCAGCAGCAGCAGCAGCAGCACCTGCAGAAGAGAGACAGTCTTGCAGTACAAACTTTAGGGGCAACAACAAGCGAGCTGAGATTGAAGACACACCTTTGTTTTGGTTTGCTTCGGGGGACAGCACCACAAGGATGAGGATGGGGATGGATGCGGTCGGAGCAATAAGACAGGCGCCTTGTTGGTAGAGATGATTGGCACCCACTCCCCCCAGCATGTAGGCCAGTCGACCTACCCTGCGCTCTGACGGAGCTGCGGTGGCCGCCCACCTTGAACTTGGGGTGAGGATGAGGGAGCGTGGGGTGATACCCGTACCAGCCGGTGACCTCAACGCCAGGCGATGTGCAAATACCAGGTGGATGATTGATCCCGAATACCATGTAGTTATACTGTACCGCACGCACGAGAGCGGGCGGATTGCCTACTCGCTCGGCCCGTAAGGCGCTATAGTAGAGGCAAGCCCGCCAGCACATTTCGGTACAGCATAACTACATAAATGAGCGGGGTAAATCATCCACCTGGTAGCTCTAATATCCTAACAGGTCAGGGGGTGTTGCCTGGTTTTCCTCTGCAGAGGAGCATGTTGCCTGCTTTTAGGAGCCCTATCTCAGGCTGACGGAGAGGGGGACCTCCTCACTTAAAACTTAAACCGCCACTGATAATCAACCTTGAGGTGTTTTCTTTTTTCGGCCAGTGATACTTGATGGGCTTCACCGCATCATTGTGACTCTCGTGACCGCCTCGCGCTGTAGCGGTAAAGGCGGGCTTGTCTTTCTCTCAGGCAGGTCTAACTTCTCAGGGTGGTCCATAGATCCCTTCCTTTATTTTACTCGTACTGTACCGCGCTGCACGCTGGCTTGCCTACCGTTGGTCACCACCGCGCCATCTGGCCCCGTGTGACTATGCAACTCGCCCTCACGTGTGCAGGCGGTAAAGTATAAGCAACACAAAGGAAGGGGTCTCTGGACCATCACCCTGTACAGTGGCGGACTTGTTGAGCCCGCGCGACCGCACTGCGACGTATAGTAAAACTAGTAACAACTAGTATTACAACCTCATTGTTCATAGTGCTGCAACCCAACCCCAACCAGACAGAGATGGTACACCTACAAAACGTCTAGTTAGTCTAGGACTTTTTTCGGACCATATCGACGTATATTTGGACCTTGACCAACTTTCGACGTCTTCTGGAAGTAGCATATCCGGCTGAGGACGGTGGAGATTTCTCAATTAGTCATGGTTGCAAAGAGAGAGAGAGAGAAAATGGGAGCGTGCCTGAATACATCGCGTGGGTGACCAACAGGACTGAAACGGCGCGGACTTTGCCACACGCTGTTTTTGTAGGCGGCAGGTCAATGAGATGCAATATGTTACGTGTTGGCAATTTATTACACAGGAAATATGACACGATATAGGTTTATATCACAATCAAGAAAAAATGTGGTAAAACTGTGTTAAAGAAATTATTTCCTAAATCTACATCATTTAAACATGTACCCATAATATATAATTTTAACTACTGATTAAAAAAGTAAAATAAAAAACTTCATCGACGTCCTCTTCTGTTTCGTGCTGTCTTTTTTGTAAACACTGAAAAGAATCACAAAGTAAGTAAAAATTACATGAAGTCTACATGAGTCTTACCCAGTGCAAAATATGTTTTTGAAACACTTTCATATTTATGTAAAGTATTGAAATAAGGCACAAATTTTTTAAAGTGTGACATAAAAATTGTTGATGGTTTCAAAGAACATCAGAATGTCTTCATTTTAATGTTCCAGATTAGAAAATATAGCAGAGCAGAGTACTAACCATCTTCATCATCACTCTCTGAAGATGACTGTTCTGATGAGCTAGAGACCCTTGTGTTACGTCTTCTGCTGTTTTGGCCTCTGCCCTGCCCTCTTCCTCTACCTCGCCCTCGCACAGCTAAGTAAAAGAGCATTGTAGAATGAGCGATAATGGCAAATAAGAAGTAAAGTTGTGCAAAGTGTATATTCACTCACTTGCAGGTGTTCGAGTCCCTATCTTCTGTGTTCTTCGAGGAGTTCGGGCTGGCAACCTCTTTTTACCATCACTACCATCAGAATCTTGGCTTTGGCTATCAGCTGTACCAGACTCAAACCTAGTGGCATCTCCTTCAGGAAGACCTTTCTGAAGGCACTCACTTATTTTTGATTTCAACTCTTCAACTATTTGCTGTAAAAACAAATACTACAGTACACATTGCATAGGTCACAGAAAGTAAACAAAGGGAAATGACTCATAACTTACCAAACGCTCAGGCTTCTGAGTTTTTCCTGCTTGGTACAAAATGTCATTGAATGTATCATAGATCATTGGTACAGTTAATTTCTCCCCATAGCAAGGCAAATTTTCAAGCAGTCGCCGCAATGAACGGTCGGAATATTGCAACAGTGATAGACAATAAGCTAGATCACACCATTGTCTTTCATGTGTGGAGGCCCTGAACCTCTGACATAATTTATCAACTAAAGACTCCATTTGTCGATCTTTCTGAATGAGTTGCATGAGGAACCTAAAAGACAAATCATGCTAATTATTGTAAATTTGATAACCCGATAACATTTTACGAAAGTAAAAAACTTACTTCATAATAGTCTGGAATTTCTCTTCCTCAACCTCAGCACTTGGATTCGATAATCTTGAAATTATGTCAGGCATAACATTGTACAAAGTATTACCCTTCTTGGAGAGTTCTTCAAATAATGAACTTGCCATACCTGGTAAAGTATGCATAACAAATATTTTAGAAAACCTTGTACATATTTAAATAAAACAAGATACTGTGTAGTATCAAGTTGGTTTTTGAGTTGCCTAAAAAAAAGTAATTAATCTAATGATCCAACACTTACATGAAATTTGAGGTTCAGGATCAACAATACAAAGAGCTAGATCAGATATTTGCCCTCTCACTTTAACCATTTCATTAGTTATCAGATGCTTTAGGACCAAAATTGTATCTTGACGAACCTGGGAAGACTTGTCACCCAGCCTGTAAGGTTTGTTTAAATTTCAAAATTTGTTAAAACTGTTTTACTGGACATTTTTTAAAAGCATTGTCAATAAACCTAGCAATCACAGATACTCACCTGGAATAGAAATGTTTGGTCCATGGCTCAATCAGATTTGGGAACCGATTAGCAAGATCACCCATTGCATAAACCAAATTTGAACGGATTTGAGGAACAACAGATTTCTCCATCATGGTAAATGCCAACTGCAAGTGGATAAAAATACGCCAATAAAATATTCATCATGTCATGAATCATGAAAGAAATTAAGTGATTCAATTATCTTACCTGCAGATGTCTCTCACAAAAGTCTGAGGACACTAACATCAATTTAGTTAGAGATAAACTTGCAGTGGCCTGCAGTTTAATATCTGTGTACTTATGAGGATTGGCACACACAGAAACAACAATTGAACTGGAGAAATATTAAAGTAGTCAGAGACATAATAAAGACAAATAGCACATTTGTTAGTTAACTACCATTAAGTGATAGCATTACCTCAGTTGGCCAAGCAAAGATTGCCCAGTGACAATCTCTGATTCACAAACACTGTTTATATATTCTGCTTCAGCATCATCAGCAGCAATATCACCACCAATACCGTCATCAGGTTCCTAGCAACAGAGGCAAAGAAACATGAGAATAAATGATAGGGATTGAAAAGGTGTATCTCTGAGTAACAAAACATGTGTACTTCATATTGCACCTGTTTTTCCAATAAAATGTGGGAAGCAGAAAGGACTGAGTTTTGTAAAACAGACTCATTAACATCATTTTTGTCTTTCCCTTTTTTCTTTTTGGTTTTTAAACTAGCTGCTTTTGCTTTTAGATCGTTAGATTCTTCCGCAAATTTTTCACGCAGTCGGTTCCGCCGTTTCAGTTCACGGAATACAAATTTGTCAAGGTGTACCCATTGCCTGTGAATGAAGAGAACGACTTGTAAATCATTGTGATGTAAATGTAGAGGTATCTACAATAATTATGATTGTTAACCACACCTGTAGGCAATATGACCAATGAAGAAAACTAATCTTGCAACAATCTCAGCACGACAAGAGAGCTCTTGCGAGTCACTTGATTCACCTAAGATAAATACCACATACATACAATCAAATACGAAACTAGTCACAACATGCTTTTAATTTTCAAGCCAAATAGTAAATATGTGAGGCTATGCAAACTTTGGGGTTTAAACCTAGTCAAATAGAATCTCATTAAAATTCTTAAACATATTCTTCTGGCGTAAGCATTGAGCCATAAACTTTTGTAGCCACTAAGCAAATTATACATACCAAAGTTGTCTCACAAGCTATACAATTAATTTTTAAGTATTTATCTCAACTTACATTACACCTGTAAAATACATACCATCACTTGATTTCACGCAAACTTGATCCATTATATACTTCAAGAGATTTTCACATGTCACATCTGGATTCTCTGAGAGCTAAATATTTAACAAGACAAAAACTTATGATGACCTTGTAGTAAGTTGATTCTAAAACTAGGATTTTTTATTTTAACAATTTCTGACTACAATACCATGTAAATAACATCCAAGGCTTCTTCAGCCATCCTCTCATAGTGTTTATCTTCAATAGATGTGAATCCATCCTTAATAATTTCCAAGAGGGTCTGGAACATTATGTGATCTTGGGGGTACCTTTGCAAAAAGTTTAATTATGGTTCCTATGTAGACAAAATTAGATATGTAAAGTAAAAAGAAGAAAATAAATTAGTTACCTCAACGGTTCATCATCTGAGGTTACTCTACCACTAGGAACAAGTTTTAAAAGAGCCTTACAAGTGTCTTGAATGATAAGACTCTGTCTTTGTCCTCTTTCACTTAGACCAACTTTTACTAGCACATCAATATTCGTCTGCACAATTTGGATTTTAGATCTAAAAAAAAAAAAAGAAAGATTGATCCTGAAACTATGTAAATTGCGATGTAGTATGCTGTTTTAAATTTCAACTTACGCAGCAACCATGGTCAAAAGCTGGAGGGCCCATTGGCTCTCCTCAGGGGTTGTGTCTTTCAAAGCCAAAGAAAATCTTTCCCACATGACCTACAAAAAAAGAAGGTTGAGATTGATTATGGATTACAAAAGTTGTCAAAAGACAGCTCAATGTTTATGTATTTACCTGTATACAAGGCTTGTCAAGAGCTCCAGATGAAACCCATTCTGTGACTAAAATTTCTAGGGCTGCTCTCTCATTCTGGTCCAGAGTGCTTAGAAGCTTAGACAAATTGCGTACAATTTCTATTGCCTGGGCTCGACCACTTCAAAAAAGTAATTATTAGGTATATAATCATTAGTAATCAAAGTTATGTTGGAGTAAGCAAATTTTCAAGTAATGGAGAGCACTTTAGAATGACATACCTTGGAATTTCAGGCTGAATATCCAGATAAAGAGTTTTGTAAGATAAAGCAACCGCTTCCTTCACACTTGCTTCACTACTCCACAAGAGTAATAACATTTGCTTTATCCCTGTGTTTGACTGATCAAATCCAAACATTGATGCAGTGGTCAAAAATTCAATTGTGTCCTGAACCACATGTATTTGTCCACAGTGTAGAAGTGATGAGATCACAGTGATAGCTTTCTCAATTTCCTCAGCAAATGTTACACAATCCTAAAATAAAACATTTATTGTAGTTAAAATTATGAATTAAGATTTTAGCAATAGAAATGAGTAACAAGAGAAGATTTCTTTTACTTTTATGTATTGGACCACCCTGGTTTGAATTGCAGCCTTCTGGACAGATTCTGGTTCTTCTACTTTCATTTCATCTTCACATTGGTGCAAGTTTTGTAATCTTCGTTTCTTGCTCTTTTTATTGGACTCCTTCTTTTTTTCTTCCTCATCATTATTCACATTTTCTTTGTCCTCATCATTTGCTTCCTCACTCATTTCAATATAAATTTTCTTGATTAATTTTATAAAATAGTCAACCTGCCATTCAAGACGTTTATCCTCTCTGCATTTAAAATAAGAAATTTTCATCAGTACAGGTAATACCACTAGTATGAATAATGAAAGTATAGATTAGATAAAAATCATAATAACTCAGGTGACACAACGAAAAACTATAGTTTTTTGGATAAATCGTTGATAATTGAAGCTTGACTTGCCTGAGTTCACTTGCACCAGGGAACATTTTTTCAGTTCTCCGTACTAACTTCATAGCTTTTTCAAACTCTTTTTTATCAATACATTCTCTTATTTCTTTCAGTGTTTTCATCATTTCTACTTCGTTCATGTCATTTGCTTCTTCTTCATTCTGATCACTAGATTCTTTGTTTGCACTGTCTGACTGTAACGCCTCCTCAACAAATAGTGTAATAGATGGCACAAGAACCTCCCATCTCTGTGCTCGGGTCATATTTTCCATGTTGCAAGATTCTTCTTGTAACTTGGCCAAGGTTGCTTCCTCAATTGCTAATTTCTCTCTTACTGTGTTCAGATCCATCTGAAAGTTAATTAATTGACAGCTTTATATTTAACACTATTGAGACACATGTGTGATAAAATGTTTTTGGTATAATATTACTTTGGCTCCAAATGGATTGTTCTCAAGAATGCTTTTGACCAATTGCACAGCTGATCTCACAACAGTCCAACTACTGTCATGTAGCCTTTCAACAACGTCCTTCAGAAGACTCCCAAAACTTGAAATTGGGATAGATTTCTCTTGAGCCAGTCGCTGCCATACTTTCAATGACTGCAGGAACCACAATATGATTTTAAAAAGACCATAAGTTTCAAAAGACAAATCCAAGTAGGTATGAAGCACTTACCTTGGAGCGTACATATGCATTAGTGTCAAGTAGATGATCATGAAGATGATCAAGAAATATATTTCGTGTCTCACGCAGCTCTTCATTCATAGTTTCAGAACTAAGAATTTGAACAAGGACTTCTCCCATGATTTCAAGCACACAATTGCGCATAGTATATGGCTAGAATAATAAAATAGAGCAGGCATTTCTTCAAATAGTACAACAAAACAACAAAATGAATCAAATTAAACAGATGTGAAGGCTTACATCACTTTCCAAGTGTGGTAATAAAAAACTCATGATTGGCAAAACAAGATCAGATGCATTCTTGCCGATCTCAGTCAAAAACAGAGAAAATGTTTTGGCTCCATTTGAATCATATATAGACTCTGATTCACTAATTTCTCGAACAACTTCACGCAAAAATCCCCGGCATCCATAATCTTGAACAAGAGCTATAACACATTCAGCGAGAGGAGTGCAGAGATGTTCATAGATTTTGAGGAGCTGAAAATAGAGAGAAATATGGAAACGTAAGATATAATTCTTGACATGATTGTTTCATTCATTCACTAATGTATCACATTGAAAACTGTGACCTACCTGCACTATTTTCACAGTACAACTCAAACCATGCTGAAAGCGTGAGACAATGTGTGTGTGTGTGTGTGTAAACTGTGACCTACCTGCACTATTTTCACAGTACAACTCAAACCATGCTGAAAGCGTGAGACAAGAGTGCCCAAAATTTGAAAGATCGACTCTCTCATGGGCTTCAACTTCACAGAACTGATTCCTGGATCCTCCAACACTTTATAGCATATGTTGGACACTAGGCTGAAAAAGAATGATTATAAGACAGACATACAGGTTTGTCAAGCTTGATGAAATTTATACTGTTTACCTGACAAACTCCTCATCAACAACAGGTGGATTCCATAACTTCTGAATTGGTATTTGAACAAAGGCGTATAAAGCAAAAAGCACACGATTTCTATCTTCATCCCATCCAAAGTGTTCAACAGACTTTGCGGTTTTCTTCCGACCCTGCAAGAGAGATTAACATGTATAAATTAGCTGAGACTTTGAGTATATTTAATTTAATAAAAAGCATACACTAATAATGCAATTAAAGAGTATTAAACATTACCTTGATATCAAAAAGCATATCCTTTCCCATTCTTTTATCCTCAACAATGCGGAATGCATAACAAAATATAAACATGTTCATTTTGGCAACATTAAGCATTTTTTTTCGCTGGTCAGCATCCATATCATCTGTAATGAGACCTGGGAAACAGCTCACCATATTTTCAACACCTGTATTTGACGAAAATAATCAATTTCATGCTGGAATCAAGAATAAGTAACGTAGAAAAAAGGATCAATCATCATTTTACCGCCCAGGGCCTGATGAAGCACAGCAACCAAATCTCTAACATCCAGCTCTTTGCACTGAACCAAATGGGAGTAAAGTGTGTCAAAATGCTCAAGAATAAAGAAACATCCATCCTGAGTAAGGGCACGACCACTCACTAAAATACATAATGTGTTAAAATCGTGAAAAACTCTGTGAAAAATAGGTAAGAAAATGAAAGAAAACATACATTCTATCTTCACTCGAAGCTCTCTCAAAGACGCAACTTCTTGAACAACATATAAGGGTGATTCATTGTGAAGAAGATCATCAATGCTCAACGGAATTGCGAATTCAAAATCCATGTTGACAGCAGATATTTATCTGAAAGTTTTGATAGGTTGTAGAAAGTTTAGGTTAAACTGTCTACATAAACAGCAGCTTAACATTTATCTTAGCAGAGACATAATAAAAGTCACTAACATATCTTTATAAAATTGACAAAAAACTATTATTGTTTAAAAAATATACGGTTATGATTATTGAATTCAATTCATTGTAATGTTCCAAACATAAAATAGATTACATCAAGTCAAAGTCAAATGTTGTTCAATCGCGATTCCCGCGTAAATCTTTGTTTATAACCGGCGCGGCTGTCAAGCAGAGATGACCACCGTCATAAGTCGAGTATGTGGTTTTCATCCTTTCGCCATATAAAGAAAGAAGAACAAGGACACAAAGAAACCCACGGAACACTTACAAGTTTCCACACAAGGCGCCGATCTGTTCTTTTCAGGTCCGTAAACTTCCGGTAAGTCGTGTGCTTGTGGCGTGCGTATTTCGGTAATAATCTGTTCCGTATTTCATGTTAAATTCTGGAAGGTTTTAATTTCGTTTATTCTGTCGGGTCTGAAGTATTTAACGGGGTAGAAACTTTCAAATTTCGTCACTTAGTACCTAGGATGTTGACGGATACATGAAGCCGATTATCTGCCGCTTCAGGCATGATATGTTGATAATGCAATCAGTTTAGTGTTTGTGTTCATATGGAGCGGTTTAAATTCATCATGAATACTTACCGACATATTTTTTAGTACTCATTCTCATTTTGACCCGGCTAGTTATCTCAATAACTGCGGCTTGGAAACTAAAACACTACATGTGATAGGTTAGGTTTGACGTGTCCTGCTTAGTAATTTTGTTATTTCCCCTCATGTATTGTTAGTTACTAGTTCTATATTAAATTTGAGCCGCTAGTCTATCGCAGGCACCTTTCGCTATGGTTCATTTATTTGTCTCTTATCATTTGTATTATTTGTTTGGTAGGGTTAACCTGCAGTCAACATGACTAAGACCGTGAAGTTTGATTGGCAGAAGAAGCTCATCGAGAAGAGGAAGACACCAAAGGGTGATGCTACAGTCAAGGTACTCTTCCTTTCTTTGAATATTCCCTGTACTTAGTTATTACCATATTTGTCTACTAAAAAGCATCTGTGTTCCAGAAACCTCATCTGAAGAGGTTTGGTCGCCTCTATGCCAAGGCTACCTTCACTGGGTACAAACGCGGGTTAAGAAACCAGCATGAGAACACTGCACTTCTCAAGGTTGAAGGTTGTGTCAGCAAGGAAAATGTTAACTTCTATGTTGGCAAGAAGGTTGTTTTCGTCTACAGGGTATGTGTTTTTGCATCTAACAAGTTGCTTATTGTGAGTCTTTTCTGGAAGAAGGATTATGAATTTGATTCAATTTCTTCAGGCTAAGAACAAGACTTCAGTCCCCGGCAAGACCAAGCTGAAGACTCGTGTCCGTGCTATCTGGGGCAAGATCACCCGACCCCATGGTTGCCGTGGTAGTGTGCGCGCCAAGTTCACCTCAAATCTGCCAGCTACTGCCATTGGAAAGGGCATTAGAATTGTGAGTATTTTGCACTTGTCATGAGCTGTAGCCTCTTATTACTCCTTTGCATTTAAATGTGTAACCTCAATTTTTGATTGAGTTTGGTGTGGGAGACTCGTTAAATTTTGAGAATCTTTGGAGAGTGAGGCAGTGACAGGCCTCTTCAATAACTCATGATCTGAGCTTAATTTTATTACATGAGATTTGGTAGATTCAGAGTTTGATGCTTGACCATTATATTGGTTGGGTCAAGATTGTAGCCTCTTGTGTGCATATTCTGCTTAGTTGCGAAACGTCCTAGTGAGGATATTTAAATTGACTCAATTGATATTTTATTAATTCTGTTTTTGTTTGTTCCAGATGTTGTACCCCTCAAGGATCTAACTTAGGACTTCCTCTTAAATAAAAAAATAAAAAAAATCCTAAGATCTTGTTTAATTTGAACATTCCTGCAACTTCATATTGCACCCTTGATTGCTAATAATTTATCATTGACTGAAATCTTCATTGCATCATATGCAGCTAACCCTGATGAGGGATTAATATATTTTATCCATTACTTTGAAATTTTTACGTTATGACCACTGATCAAAATATCCAGAATTGAGTGTTGAAGAGTTATTGAGACTTGATACATTTCAAGTATTGAATTGACATTATTATTTTAAAATTATGAATGACCAAAATTATCCATAGATAAGATGGTGACTCACGAGGTTAATAGTAGTAGCTAGGAGCAAACTAAAAATTGCATCTACTGTTATCTGCAATTTGGCAGCTTGTCATGTTATGAACAAACTTTTCACTTGTCTTATGTTAGACTTAGATGGCCATTAACACAAATTTAGGCATCTGTATTGAGATACCTATTGTAATGAAAATCAAAATGTTTGTATTATATCCGAGTCTGCGGTTGGCAATGACCGCTTGCAGTGGCAAAACATTTTTAGTTTGAAGTCAGTCATGCACCACCCCTGGGCCCCGTAGTGATCGATGCGGCTCACGGTGCCGTCCAGCTTCATTGTGGCGGTGCCCAACCGGTACACGACTGTTGCGGACAGCAGTGCGCCGCCGGGTCGGGCCCTGACCACCAGCTCGTACACGTGCTCCAGGGCCACGGCCCCGCCCCGGGTCCTCAGGGGCCCGCCGCGGACGTCCTGAACGGCGTCCAGGCTCAGCTGCCAGCAGGCCTTGCGGAGAGGGCTGGCCTGGAGCTGAGCGTTGACCTCAGCCAGAAGAAACTCGGCCACCTGGGTCACTCTGCTCAACCATGCATAACATGTACAACTCACGTCTCGATAATCCTCAAAATATTTATTAGCGTAATCGTTTATTAGGATTGGTGCTGACCTGTGTTCATCTGTGGGCGCGTCGTCGTATTCCTGGCAGGCGCAGTAGTGCTTCGGGATGCCCGCCGCATCACAGGTCCGCTCGGGGGGTATCGGCGTGAACATGCTCAGCCCTCGCGGATAGGGCCGCGACACTTGTCTCGGAGTCTCCAAAGAGGACAAATGCATCAGGTCGTGCATAGTGACGTGCAGGTCGTACACGGTCACCAGCCTGTCTTTGTTACGATGCAGGTTGCGCGCCGCTTGCGGGTACCTGTGGGATGAGTAACGGGTTAGCCAGGGAGGGACCACGGGCGTGGCGCGCGCCAAACTTCGATGTGGGGTATTAAATAAAAGGACACAGTAGTCAGTTGCTTGCGAAGGCGGTGTCACTTCGCGACCCGTGTGTTTGGCGAATTGTCAAGAAAATTGCCCACCCATCAGGCGTTTCATCAAGGACGTGGATTGGGGTTGCAGAGCCCCCCCCCCTTTCACCTTCCCTCATGTCTACGACCATTTCGCAACGGTATCGTTTTGACGTTTCTGCAAGCAGCTTACAGCTGCCCTCATCACTGACATACACTTACCTTTCCAGTACCCAGCCGGGCAGTGAGACGTACATGAGGGGCAGCTTCTCCTCCAGGCGTCCCTGTCTCGTCGTGAGGATATCGCCGAAGCGCAGGCCGTGGTCGCTCATGAACACCAGGGCCGTGTTGTTGAGCACGCCCGTGGCCTCCAGGTCGGCGAGGAAACGCGCGTACATCTCGTCGGCCGCGACCGGCGAGTTGACGCTGTCGTGCGACAGCGACGTGCCCCACACGATGCCAAAGAACTTCCTCCTCTGGCGCCGCATCACGCTCGCGAACTTCAGGCCGTAGTCGAACAGCACGTCCAGCGCGTAGCGCTGGCCCACGCACACGGGCGTGCCGGCGTGGTTCTTCTTGCGGGCGAGGTCGGTCTCGCCGCGGAACAGCAGCGGGCGGGGGTCGTAGTCCGTGGGCTGTTGAATGAAGCCCTTCTTGTAGTAGTGGAACAGCCCCATCCACGACGTGTCCTCCGAGAACATGTTGACGTACCCCTCCTCGTTGAAGCGCTTCCATATCCAGGGGCAGGCGTCGAAGTGCGCATTGTTGGTGCTTCCCTCTGCGTCCCCCCAACATGCCTTCCGGAGCTCGGGCACGCTCATCCCCGACAGCAGGGGGATCAGGTTCGGGAAGGTGTTGTCCTCCACCTTGTTGTAGCCCAGCATGCCCTGCAACCCGAGGTGCTGCTCCAGGAAGGCACGCGTCTTCGGCATCGTGCGGATGAAGTTGAGCCTCGAAACAGAGTCCACGCCCACGATCAAGACGTTGAGGCTGTTGTCCGACACGGCCAGCCGCGCGTCCCCGACTCCACCCTTGTGGCCGCGTGGGGCCTTCACCGGCACGAAGGCGTGGTAGTCGACGTGGCGGCTGACCCCCTTGCCCGCTGGGAACACGGCGCAGTTGGCGCGGACGAACTCGTGCGCGACTACCGTGGGCTTGAAGAAGGGCTCGCACCTCTCGCCAAACCTGCGGGGCACGAGAACAGGCCCGTGTTCAAGAGAGAGTGGCGGCGACCGGGACGGATCGAAGAGCTCGCCGAGAGCTGCGTTACCGACCGAATGTCGTTGCCGTAGGACACCCCGTCGTAGAGGGGGCCCTTGCGGAGGTGCGGGGGCGGCAGCGTGAGGCCGGGGCGCCAGTCGGCCACCGTCACGTTGGGCCGCACCCTCCACATCGGGGTGTAGCAGCAGCGCAGCTCGGAGGGCGAGCGCACGCCGTAGGCAGCCAGCGCCTCGGAGTCCACGAACAGGGTCGTGTCGGTGGAGCGCACCAGGGGCGGCGGGTCGTCGCAGGCTCCCAGCTCGTAGTCGGCCACGAAGGGGGCCACCTCGCTGCTGTTGGCGTCCAGGTGTGGGATGCGGCAGCCCTCTGTGTCGACGACCCAGGCCTGCTTCGCCCTGTCGTGCCCGCCATCCGGGGGCGGAGTCTTCACCTGCTGGTGAAGCTGTCGGTTTGTGTGCACCGCCTGGACCGGGCGCAGCGCGGGCGCGCCCAGGTGGTCGCGGTGCCGCGGGGGTGGTGACCGCAGGTGGAGCACCACCGGCACGGCCGCGGCCAGCACCAGCAGCACGCACAGGAGGCGGCGGGACGGCCGCGGACAGCGTGCACTCCCCATTACCGCATGTGAACTGCGTCCGCCACGAGCTTCTTTGGCGCCATTGTTTGACGAAGGATCGTCATTTTAGTGCACGAGAGATAAGATCCCTTCCGGGGATGCTCGTGGGCTACGCGACGGGCGTATGGTTTTTTTCCCCTATCGCCTCCCGCGCTGATATGACCGATGTAGCGCCGCTGAGGCAGGCAACCCATCGCGCAGCACGGCCGAGTGGGTGGGCGGGCGCGCCCGGGCTGCTGACAGATCAGCCAAACCAGAAAAAAGTACCGCGGCTTTCCGTGAACCGATGACAAGAAAAACTACTTTTGGATGGGACCTGCTGTGTGTGTGGGGGGGGGGGGGGGTGATTGGTCACCGCGACAAGACTCTATCCAGGCCCGGTCGTGCACTAAGGAGTCCCTACATCCGGCACGTACTCTTACCGCACAGTGTGTGATCCCCGTACACGCGGATGTGGCCAAAGCACGCCGGGGAGCGCACCGTGAGTAGGCCTCCATTACGGCGAAGTGCGACGTAGAGGAAAAGGGGGGAAAAGTGTCCAGTATTGGGTATCGAGAGGAGCTAGAGGACCCGCCGGCGGCAGAGAGGAAAATGCAAATGCTTGTCGAGTGGTTATTGGCCTGCTCGCGCCCGCTCCGCGCTCGGCCTGGGCCAGCCCCCTCACCCCCTCTTCCTCCTCTTCCTCACTCCCTCCCTCCTCCCTCTCTTCCCCTCCCCGGCAGCTCGCCCACCCACCCCCCGGGCAAGGTCCGCCGCTGCCGCCGCGCCGGGGCGGGGAGCTGCGCGGGGTAATCACCCGAGGAAACCCCGCGTTGGTGATTGAATCGAGATGTGTGCATGGGTAATTGTCTCCGGTGAAATATTCCCAACAATCTAGTAAACGACTTATAAGGATTGACAAATCATCACACGGCGCGGAAGAGGGCGGCCGCTGTAGGAAGGCCCCCCCTTCCTCTTATTTCCTTGGGCAGGGGCGGTGACCGGACCGGGGCACCTCACCTGCATGCGCACGCACGGGCCGTACGCCGCCGTAAGGCACGCCGGTCGCGAGCTTTTCCGGCGGGAAGTTTTTAATTCGATTCGCAGAACAAAACGGCACGGCGCGTTCGTGGCGTTGACGCGGCTGGGCGTGGCGGGCGCGGGGTGGGTGGGCGGCGAGCGTCGTCGCAGGCGGGACGCACTCTCTTCCGCACGCGAAAGGATTATGGAGTCGGTAGCCTTCCGCCGCGCAACCGCTCCGCTCACGGTGCCCGCTGGTGCCTCCTGGTGCACCCGTTGCGCTGCAGGGCCAAGAACGGGTCCAGGGTCCAGTGGTAGAGGAGACGCCTCGCTTTTCACCCACTTCGGCGGCGAGGTGATGATGTATTTTGCCCAACCTACTGCCGCTCTGTAAAGCAAGCAGTGGGTCTTCCTGGGTCCTGCGCGGCTGTACGGCATGCCACCTGGGCACGAGCGCACAAAAAATGGCTTTTGCCATTCATTTTATTTTTTATCAATTTCCTTTGGCGAGAGGCACCATTTGGCAACGCCAAGGGAGACCTCTTTGGTCATGACATATGAGTCAACCAGGCCATGCGCCGTGGATACTCATGTAATAAACAGGCGCATGAGGGGCCGCTAATACCACCACCGCCCTCCCGCCGGTCCACAGGGGCAGCGCCGTAAGCTGTAATCCCGCGTTGTATTCACAGTAATCCGTAGATTATTCGTCCGAAGGAAGGGTGGTGGCTGGTGGCTGTGTAGCCCCCCCGGCCCGGATGGCGGATAGGTACACACGACACCGCTGCCGAACTATTCCTCATTCGTTGCCTTCCGGCCAGACGGTCGCCCCGCGCCCGCCGTAGCGCGCCTCACCCGCCCGCCGCACCCCGCACCGCGCCGCACGCCGCACCACAGGGAAGCCCAAACGGGCCGCGCCGGCGTGCACCTTTTCATCTCGGCGAATGGCAATTAAAAGTCACCGCTCGTGATCAAGGCCGCCCCTCCGCCCGCCCCGCCACTGTGGGTGTGCCTGTACCCACCTCGCCCCGCCCCGCCCTGCGGTGCCTGCCCGCGCGCTGCACTGGCACAGGTGGTCCACTCACTCCCCGGCCCTGCCCGCCTCCCTCTCTCGCTCGCCCGCACCTCCCCGCGCAAATCCTTCCTTCACTTCTCTCCGTCGCTCCCATTCTCTCACACCCACGTCGAGCCGGGGCCCGGGCAGCGGCCGCTGCTCCCGCAACTTGCTACACCACGCCACGCCGCGCCGCCAGCTGACACGCACTTCCTCGGCGGGGACAGGCCGGCCCAGAGGGCCCAGCCGGGGCCATAGCGGTCCAGCGAAGCGCGCGCTTGTTCCAAATTGACGTGGTTTGACTCAAATTGGCTTAATGTGGCGGCCCCTGCGCGCAGGCCTATGCGCGCCGCCAAGTCGTGTTCGGGAAACATCTCGTCCTTACGAGGGGCGGCGCCTGGCCCGGCGTCGGCTGGACCTGGACGTCTGTCGGCCGGCAGCGGAACCACCTGGCTACCCACCTATCCACGCCGCATCGTGGCCTACCCACCCAAGGGACTATGGCGCCTTACGGGCAGAGCGGTTAGGCAAACCCGCGTGCACCTGCGTCTCTCTGAATCACCCGGTACGTCGGTTTTTCTCACATTCGTTTGGTGCATCAACGGAGGCTGGACGCCTGCGAGACTCGGGGTAGGCCACCCCGCTGTACACGCATGCGCCACTGGCGAGATGTTGCCTACCTACCAGGCGCTATGAGAGCTGGCAGGGGGAAAATGACGGACGCACTCTCTAACGCCATAGATAGCAGTTTATGTGCTCGAACTCGTGATTGGCGTTTATCTTTAATGGTTTGCCCATAACTTTGCGATTTTCTGCTGGTCACCGTCTTTTCCGGCCGGCGGGTCCCTGCGGTGTCCCTTTCGCCCTCCCGCACCATGTGTGACGCGCGCTCGCGGTGCGGGGGGCGGGGGCCGGGGAGGAGGCGGAGGTGCGAGGCGCCACACCGAGCTCCTGGCCATTACCTTCCGGTAATCCCCGTACCGTTTTCTTTGTTGTTCCGTCGCGACCACAACCTAATGCAACTTACGTGACCGCGTGAAACAGAAGGGGCGGTGGTGGAAGGAGGGGGGGGGAGGAGGAGGAGGATATGGCCCGCGGGGCAAGGACGGACTGAGTCACATCCCACTCGCCCTCGTCCTGATTGGACGGCGGAAAGGACGAAAGGCAAGCAGTGCGGCCCGGCCCGGCCCTGCGCGGGGAACTTCCCTCTTCCCTTCGCCCGTCGCCGCCCATTCTTCACTCTCCCATCCAATTCATGCGGCGATAACAGCTCCTGGAGTGGCTGAATGGGCGCGGCCGAAGAGAACACGTCATAAACAGCATGCGGGATTCTCACAGCTTGCGGGTCGCCTCAAGTGTTGCCGCACGACGGCCCCGCCACTTCACATTAGCTCGCCGCGATGGCTCACTGCGCGACAAACAACATTATTGCAACAAAACAAACGGAGTGTGTATATTTTTGAGTTCAGCCAGCCGTATTCATGGGGCCCGCACTGCGCTGCCGACAACTACACACGCAAACAAGAGATTAGCTGGAGACGTGATAGGTAGTAAAGTTAGCTGTCGCAGCTGACTTATTCGCCGCCATCCGAGGTACTGACCAGCCACTACGGGTGGTATGACCTTAGCCGCCATAACGAGAAAGTTAGCTGGCCCAGCTAATATTATTACCTATCACGAATCCAGGTAATGCATTTGCTGTCTCAGCTATAATCCCTTTTTCGCGTGCACTCATCGTCTTTTGTCCACACAGCATTTCGTGAAAAACTGACAGCTGATTATAGTTGGGCACCATTTGACACCCCCACGCCAGGGGCGCTCACTATAAGTAGGAGAAAGCTGGAGAAAGCATCCCCCCGCGCGCGGTTATTCTCGGCGACAACTCTGATAACAGCCACGCGTCCAGCGGTGGGGCGTTGGCGGGTTGGTCCCGTAAACCCGGCCGGCCGCGGCCCAGCGCGCGGCCCCCGGCTCAGCAGCCGCTGGACTCGGGGTAATGACATAATTGGCCGGGCGGGAAGGCGATGCGACGTGAGAGTGTGAGAGAGCCGAGAGAGCCGCGCGGTGGCTGAGATTGAGCCGGGGGGAAGGCGGAGGAGTAGGGAGGGGGGGTCTTATGCAATGTGCCCTCTGCCAACCAGAGCGTCCTTGCGGAGTCACAGAGTCGTCCGCTCCACCATGGGACGAGAGCTGAGCCACTCCGGTCAAACGTTATCGCGAGCCCCGGGCCTAGTCGGGCCGGGCCGCCGGGCCGGGCCGGGTGAGGGGCCGGGCGGGGAGGGGTTCGGCGGCCGGTCTTGTGGAGTACAGTGCTTGACGCTCCAGTGCACCGGGGCCGCGACCGGTCCGCGCGGAGCGCCGCCCTCGCCTCGACGTCGTGTACCTCGGTGTGTGTACGACCGGCCCGGGACAAAACATTACGACGACGGCGGCGTGCTCGAGGAAAACTTCCCGAGGAGACGGGTTGAGGGGAGGGGGGGGGGGGGGGCGGCTTCCACCTAGTCTCGCCATTAGCCTCTCGTGATGGCCCGGGCGAATGTTCCAGATGCCAGAATGAATCCAGAGAGCGCGGATCCCCCGCCCCCACCCCTGGTCGGCGCCCCCCGCCCCCGGACCTGAAGGGAGCAATGCGCACCAAGGCGCGCGTGCCGGGCGGGGGGCGATGATGGGGTGATGAGGTGCAGTGGCGCCGCTTAACCGGTGGCCCCGATGCCTGCTTTTACCGAAAATCAAGCGCGTCGCGGAGAAGACTTTTGCGCTCTCTAACCCTGTAATCGAGTGCAGCAATGGCACGGTCGACAGGCGTGGCGATGCGGCCGCCGCGGCGTGGCGTCCTGGTCGCCTTTGGGTGCTGCGGGCGGAGTTTTGGAGGCGGCTCTATATAGATGCGACGTTACGCAACTACGATCTTGGAATCAACGAGAAGGTCTGGCAAGGACCAGCAGCGTGGACGAGCAGGTCCGCAGCGCCCAGCCCCTAAGGCCCCTGAGGTGCTGTATTCAGGATAGGAAAGCAGTGGCTTTTGCAGGCGCTATGCAAATTTCAAATGATTCTTCTGATACTATATGTAAACTACGAGGCATTACTTTGCAATTGCGAAGTACTGCTTTTCCTTTGTAATCACGACGTACTCATTCTCTTTGCTGCTCTACAAAGCAAAGAGTCTTTTGAAGAACGAATGGGGTGGGTCCCGTTCCTCTTTCCCCTCTGCTTGACGCCTGTCGGGGCCGCTCCAGCCCGGCCGGCCAGTCCCCGCGGCAGCGCGCGCGACGCATCCACTAACAGACTGACGCCCCCAGGCCCCTGCGCTAGAACGGTCTCGGAGCCCCGATATTATGCGATCGCAATCAGACAAGCCGCCGATACATCCTCCGGCCGGCGGCGCGGCGCGCGACCAACGGAGATTGGTCTTACATAAGAGAAAAACCCATATGGGCTGCGAGTGCGAAGTGTGCCGCGCGGAGCGTGCCGCAGCAGAGTGCGCCGCGGCGCGCAGCATCACGACGGGAGGAGCACAACGGTCACGTCGGGTCGATCCACCGGGGAGGTGTAAACACGTCAACACGAGGTTATGGAACAAGTCGTGCGCGCGGCGTGGCGCCTAACTGCCGTCGTAACGCATCTTCTTCAAGAAATGGCGGCGCGACGGCGCGTGGTCACTTGACCGGTGCAGCGCGGCGCAGCGCCGCGGGAGGCCGCGCGGGGCGTGGACAGTGGACAGCGGACGGCGCGGGGCGGCCAGTGCCCCCACACCACCTTGCTTGCATTGTATAGCCGCGGCGACGGAAGGGTCGGCGACGCCGGGTGGGCCGAGGAGGTTTCGGCTTGTCTTCTGAGAAAGTAACTAGCGAAGTGACTTTTGAGCGCTTGTTCAGTGAGGCGTCCTCGATTAGGGGGCAGCATCGAGAAGCATGCAGCCGCTCAGGAACGAGATGTCCCAGTGATAGATGCAATATCAACTCGGCATCGATTCGATTTTGTCCCGCAAAGCAACCCTATTCACCTTCCACGATGTACTCTTCCTCTTGCTACCGTGACCCCATCTAGGTCCTTCTTCCAAGTCTCCGAGGAGGAGTCGTGAACCCCTCCGTCCGGTGCATGACACCCAGCCGACCCGCGAAGTTTCGCTGAGTCGCCGCGCACCTGCGCACACAGAGGTGGCGCCACCATGTGTGAGCTTGCAGGAGTGACTCGGCGTCGCGGGGACGAGGGCGTGCACCACCCGCCCGCGTGGGCGGCGCGGCGGCGACGCAAGGGTGGGCTTCTCGGAAGAGACCGCGGACTGACTCGATTTAATTTATAAAATGCTAATGTCGCCTCCGGACGTAAGCAGCGCAGACTGCTCGACGCAGCTGTGGGAGTCATTTAGGACGGCGCATGCTTGCTCACGCCCCGGCGGCATCCCCGCCCGTGCCCCGGCACGACCGGCTCCCCTACCTCTTCTCCCCGGGGAGAAGGTGCACCTACACCCCGAAAAGCCCGTTCTCAACAAGAAACTGTTCTTGTGGCGACGAAATTTTACTTGCCTCAACGCAAATGGCCTTGCTGACTACGAGAAGAAAACTGTTTCAAGAAAATGCTTCTCCAGGTGTGGGCATAACCGATAGGTGGATTTGCCCCCTTCCCCCCTAGCAGAGTCCATACGGCTCACATGTGCACGGTCACTATCGTTTTGAGTTTAAGTTTTGGCCGTTTATTAGGGTTGTAACCCCCCCGCCCCCCACCCATCCCCCTTTCCTCTTCTTCCCTACGAAGCCTCTGCAAATCCGCGCCCAGTCGGCTAGTATGGGGCCCCGAGCCACGAGCCCGTCAGTCCGTGGAGTGTTTAAGTCTCGCCGGTGTTTCCAGAATCCACAATCGGTCTGTTCGAACGCTCACTCCACTCGTGACAGGTGTCGCTGGGTGACGTCGTTGCCGGCGGCTCGGCCCGACTGCTGCTTTCGGCTGCTTTTGTGCGCTTGAGACCAAAGGGTTCCCAGAAAGGATGACGGTGTTGTTTGCCGCGCCGATGAGACGCATGGCGCTCCAACGACTGAACGTCCTTTATTTGTCACATAGTCGCATAGGAGGTAATCGAAATTATAGGACTATAAGCACTAAATTTTCTGGAAAAACCAACCCAAGTTTATCATGGGGGGGGATCATGTCCGGTCGTGGTCTAGAGAAACGTAAGAGGTACCGGTTGTAACTGTGAAAGCGCAGTAGTGTTGCGGGTTTGCCGACCCAATTCGCCCGCAAGGCTCCATGGCCACTGCAGCCCTGGCGGGTATGCAATCCCGCAACACTACTGCGCTTTCACAGTTACACCCGGTATGCTGCAAAGTTCTCATCGACTCTCTGCCAGCACAAACCAGATAAGGGAATGGTAGTAAAGAAGGCTTCCCCGCAGCTGGACACAGAGACGAGGGGGTGTGAGAAAACAGACCGGCTGGCAGTGTTGTGCGGGTGGCGGGCTGGGTCCGACGGACCGCCCGACGGATGGCAAACTGTCAACACGGAAACTCGCTGGTGGATCTTCTGTTTGCCGTCTGGCCGGGTCACGCTGCGCCCGACCCCACCGCTGGCCTGAGAGTGCGATTATAAATAAATAAAGCGTTCAATGCCTTTTGTTTGCTGTATTTTTGTCTAATGTCTTTTTCTTCATTTTTCTTTTTACATTCTTGGGTGAATGAGTTTTATTATAACTCCGTTTATTTTGTTTGTTTCCCATAGATTAATTTTGTGAGGTGGTGTTGGGTGAGGAGGGAGGGAGGGGTTAAGATGACTCTGACCCCTCCCAGTTCCCAGCCCCCTCCTCCGCACAAAGTGAGCCGCCTCGTGCGCTCGCCGGGCCCAGCCGGGCCGCCCCCTCTGCAGCATGACTCTGCTGCCGCTCGGCAGCTGGACCAGGTGGGGACTCCCCCGTGAGGGCCCAACAGCTCGGGTCCGCTATATTATTACTACACTCCTTCCGACCGGACCGGATCGCCGCGCCCGATAAGGACCCAATCGCCCGAGTCAGACTTTACAATCGCCGCGGCGGCCGCGCCATTTCCGCGCACCTCTGCGATATGCGCCGCCACCGCCGCGCGGATGGGAGCAATAATAACGTCGGCCGCTGCCGTTCGACCCCGTAGTCCGCCCCTACCCACCCCGGTCCGACCCTATCCGACCCGCTCCCGCCCGGCCCTCCCCGACCCACCCTGTTCCGACCCGGTCCGACCCTCTCCGACCCGGCCCCACCCTGTCCAACCCGGTCCCGTCCCACCCGGTCCGCCCTGACCCACCCTGTCCCGACCCCGTCCGACCCTGTCCCCGGCCCCACCCGGCCCGGCCCGACCCGACCCGACCCGCACACACGGCCGCAGATAAGGGCCGCGCAGTCCGCCGCCCTATATACTCGTGGTTTTTGCTTTTGCGCCGCGAGCACCCTTGTTGTGGCTGATGGTAATCAAAGGGAATCAAACTGTCTGCGCGGCCCAAACAGCCCGCGATGTCAACAGTACGGCGGCGCAGCGCACGCGCTCGAGGGCGGCGTCAACAGGCGGCCGGGCCGCGCTGCGCGCTGCGCACCACAGGCGTGTGTTGACGCCGCAGAAGCTGTCACCTCTTTCTTACCCTTCCGCCTAGCCTGCCTCCACCACTCCACCAGGCAACACGCCGGTGGCGGTAAGGAGCGCAAAAGGACTGCTGACCTACGGCTGACGCATATGTCTGGGCCGGAGGCTGGCGCTGATACGAAGCGGTCTCCTTGTCACCATACCGCACTCCGCACTTCCTCGGCCAGCGAGCCAGTGCGGGGAGTCACAACATCCCCTCCTCCCTCTCCCAGTCCCACGCCGCAGTCCAGCGGCACTAAGCGCGGCGGCCAGCAATGCTGAGAAGTCATAATAAAATAAGACCTGACCCCCCCACCGCTCCCCCCCTTCGGCTCCGTGGTGTTCACGGGAAAATATTGCACGATTGCTGCAGAGCGCTTAAACTTTAACTCCCTTCTAGGGTTTGAAATTTACCGGTAATTTTGGTTTGGTGCGGTAAATTACCAAAATTACCGGTAAATTGGTAATTTACCGGTAAACTACCGGTAATTTTACAAAAGTTGCTTCAAACAGCTGCACATATTTATAGAATGTAAAATATAAATTGGGTGTCAATTAAATAACTTTTGTTAACCGTCTCGGGTTCCTCTAATATGTTTAATCTATAAAGATACACATTGATAAGAGAGATACATAGGCCTACATAATAGGAGGCTTTTCGGTTAAGATAAGGACGGACGAATTTCTTGACTCGGGGTACCTGTTGGTTTTCGGGTACGCTGGAACCATTTCTGGTGTCCTTTTGCACCTCCAGGTCCCGGGTCATGATCGGGGACGGGGACATGGTCGGCGATAACGTCGCTCCTGAAAATCTGTTACTCGGGGGTTTTCGGGTACACCGACACCCTAGAGGTGGAAACGTACACTGGGAACCCCCAGTACGTATTTTCAGGAACGACGGCGACCACATGAGGTCCCCGATGGCTACCCCACGATAACCCTGGAAGTGCAAGCGGACACCGGGAATGGCCTCAGCTTACCCCCAAACCCCCATTTTAAGCCTAGATCATCGGGAGGGACAGGCGCCATCGCCAAACACTTGAGGTCCCCGATGACATCCTCAGAATGATCCTGGAGGTGCAAACGGACACAAAAAATTGCTCCAGCATACCCGAAAACCCCAGGCTACCACCCACTTCGACACGAATTGGAGTCTTTCGTAGAAATCCGTCCGTATCCTAACCAAAAAGCCTATTTTTGTCCTTGCCTTAACATTCACAATTTGTAATAAATAACCATTAAAGATCGAGAATAACTAATAAAAGGAAAAAAATTAATGAATGATGTATGTTCAAACACATTAAGGGGCCAAAATTGTTCGTTTTGGGTGCTAAAACAGAAAAATTATAAAGGTTTTAAGCAATCTGGGTAATTTACCGGTAATTTTCGGTCCAATATTACCGGTAAATTTCCGAAAGTTACCGGGTAATTTTCTGGTAATTTACCCACCTTTAAAACCCTACTCCCTTCACATCATCATCAACGAATTAAGTGTATCCGTCAAATATATCCCATGTAACGAGTAAAATGTATCGACGTTACGTCTCGTTACTGACAAGGGTAACGATAACGCGTTACCGATACAGCCCAAATGAAAATGTAACGCGTTATCGTTATCGTTACAGTAACGAGTAACGCGTTACAGTAACTTCGTTACTGCGTTGTGACTCCCCGCACTGGCTCGCTGGCCGAGGAAGTGCGGAGTGCGGTATGGTGACAAGGAGACCGCTTCGTATCAGCGTCAGCCTCCGGCCCAGACATATGCGTCAGCCGTAGGTCAGCAGTCCTTTTGCGCTCCTTACCGCCACCGGCGTGTTGCCTGGTGGAGTGGTGGAGGCAGGCTAGGCGGAAGGGTAAGAAAGAGGTGACAGCTTGACGCCGCGCCCCCGCCGCGCCTCGAGGAGCAGGGCGGGCAGGGCGCGGAGGGCGCCCGGCAGGTAGGCCGCGGCCGCGCGCTCGTGCCGGGGCGAGGCCTACCCCGCAGGCGCCCGCCCTGCTCCGTCCTCCGTCCTGCAGCTGCCCGGAGCGCTGCTCGGCGGCGGGGCGGGGCGGGCTGCTTTCACTGGCCACGGCGGCGCGGAGGGGAGGCGCCCGACGACGCGGCGGGGGAGCGGGGCGATGAGAAAAACTCCCAGGGAAACTTTCTCAAAAGCGCCTTTCGAAACCCCGGGAGAAAGAAATTATTGGCAGCGGCCACTGCGCAGTCAGAGGAGAGGGGGCCGAGTGGCTCGCGTGCATCGGCGGGCGCCGTGAGGCAGGTCGGGGACCCGATAGGAATCGAAGGCGACGAGTCCGACTCGGCTCGGCTGCAGAGGTCATACTTCGTGGCGGGCCGAGCCGGGCCGAGCGGCGCTCTGGGTCCGTGGGCAGGGCTCGAGTCTAACTTTGTCCTGGGCCAGCGCCAGGAGATTCGTGGTCCAGTTGTAAACAAATGCCATTCTGCCGCCCCATGTTGCCTTGCCTTCCGTGGGCCACCGCGCCTGCCTCCTCACCTACCCCACCTCGGCCTCTGACACTAGCCGGCGCCGCCGCCCAGCCGTCGAGTGACTGGCGGTCCTAAAAACGAGCATGAGCTGTGAAAGGAACGTCATCGGGTGTCACCTCGCCGGCAGAGCAGAGCATTGTTGCCTGGAAGCCCACTTTGCCAGCAAGCGAACGCTTCTCGAATAATGATATCACAGTGCGCCATCAGCCGGGTCCTTCCGGACACACCACTCCGACGCAGCCCTTTTCACATTTCTTCGGCTCGACAAAACAAATACACCTCGTGGAGCAGACAGGCGTCCGGTCACCAGTTCAGTTGTCGCTAATGCCGCTGTGTGACGGGCAGGACAGGCTGTCAGGGCGCGACGTGACGCGCGTTGCGGCGCCGGGACGCGCGGCACGTGGCGTCATCGGCACCCCGGTCCGCACCGCCACCCTGCTCCACCACAACGGCGGCACCTCCCTTGGCACCTCCGCGCTCGCCAGCACCCGCACCACATTTGGCACCTCCGCCCTCGCCAGCACCCGCGCCTCATTTTGGGACATCCGCCTTCGCCCCTTCGGCGACTATCTTGGTACCCTTGCCTTCACTGGCACCTCCAGCGGCACCTCCATGCCGGTGGCACCCCCACCCTCTCGCATCGCGGGGGGCGCTGTAGGCCGCTGTCCGCCCCGCCCCGCGGCGACCTTCACTCTCACGCACCGTCTGTCTGCAGCGCGTCTCCGGACGGAACCGCGGTGGACGCTTGCTGTGGTCAGCTATCGCGGTGCGGTAGGCGATCCCCACCCCTCAGCAGGCATGTGTGAGAGTGTGTGTCCACGTGTTAAAGGGAGACGGAGAAACAGCACTGCAATGTAGGGGCAACGGTCTTAAGAGTTGACACTTTAGCCCAACGGGACCGCAGACACATAAAGCGCTGTATCCGGAACGCCACTTGCGTCAAGCAGAAATCTGGGGAAATAAGAAATGAAGACTCCGTGCAAAGAACTCTGCGGAGCTCGCGGGGTAGACAATATACAGGGCGAGTGTTCTAAGCAGACACTTTTTCCTGGTGACGCAGTTTGACCAAACTCGATCAGGATCAGACAGCAAAAGCCGAAATGAGGCGGGGTGGTACGCGGTGACGTGTCAATGCCCCCCAGAAGAAGTGCGATGTTTATAAGTTCGCGAAAGGGACATTTATTATTGGTGTTTTGGTGGGAGGGGAGAGAGACGCATGTAGAAGCCGTTCGTCTCATCGGGCACCTCGCCACGCGGGGCGGGACGGGCCAGGGCGGGGCAGGGCGGGGCGGGGCGGGCCGCCACCGCCGCAACCCCCTCCACGCCTGGCCGTCGGCCGTCGGGCCGGGTATAACACGCTGAGTCGCGGCGGAGCGCGGTTTGTTTTGAAGAAGCCGCGAGGGAGTTGGTGTGTTCAGTTCGCGGGTGGCTCTCCCTACTCTCCCCCACTCTCATTTTCTCTGTTCCGCTCCTCCCGACGAGAACGCGCGCGCGCGCCGGCCCGCCGCCCTCCTCTTCCCCGTGGACCCCGTCGCCGCGGAGCCCGCCCGCCAGGACCAGAGGACCTGGGCCGCGCCAGTGGATTACCATGTGCAGCGGGTGATCGGCAGCAAGCGCCGCGAGCACACCGAGAACGCCGTCAAGATGGTCAACACCGTCATCAAGCGGATGTGCAAAGTGTGGCAGTATGGCATGGGCAGAACGGTGAGTAGAGG
The DNA here is from genome assembly GCF_000697945.3 of Frankliniella occidentalis. Taxonomy (NCBI): domain Eukaryota; kingdom Metazoa; phylum Arthropoda; class Insecta; order Thysanoptera; family Thripidae; genus Frankliniella; species Frankliniella occidentalis. Next base: position 344,335 of record NW_026267270.1, on the reverse strand, counting down.
CTGGGGTTGGACACGATTAAACCTGTTTTGCAAAACATGAAACATGACAT
>NW_026267270.1:334870-335741 GCF_000697945.3 Frankliniella occidentalis | reverse complement strand
ATCATGAATGGCAGACGTTTTTCTTCATATTTTTTGCCTACTCGTTGGTACGCGCGCACTCGTTTGTTTAGACAAACATTTTTACAAGAGACTACAGAGAGGGGACACGAAGCTCCCCGGCCGGCGGCTGCCGCCTTGCCGCACTGGAATACACCTAGCGGTCTTAATATTCCTCGCACAGTTCTCGTTTCGGTCCCGAATGGTCCAGAAGTGTTCAACGGATCGAATCGTACCGATATCAAAGTCGAAATGCTCACCAGATTTGAACGGCGAGTGACCGAATGCGCAGAGCGCCTCTGTAGCCATCCGCTGCGACGATCGGCCGGCGCCTTCTAGCACGGCAGACAGCGTTCCGCTACGCCACGCCACCTCAGCGCGCATTGCCACAGCACATAAGTATGTACTTTGATATGAACTCTGTGTCTTAGGACTAACCTGGGTATTAGTACCTTGTAAAGGTCTGGTCTAGACCTGTCTAGACTCGTGCTGAGGTGGCGTGGCGTAGCGGAACGCTGTCTGCCGTGCTAGAAGGCGCCGGCCGATCGTCGCAGCGCATGGCTACAGAGGCGCTCTGCGCACTCGGTCACTCGCCGTTCAAATCTGGTGAGCATTTCGACTTTGATATCGGTACGATTCGATCCGTTGAACTCTTCCGGACCATTCGGGACCAAAACGAGAACTGTGCGACGAATATTGAGATCGCTAGGTGTATTCCAGTGCGGCAAGGTGGCAGCCACGGGCCGGGGAGCTTCGTGTCCCCTCTCTGTAGTCTCTTGATTTTTAGCTGTGCCGCGGCAGTAAAGCGGGGCCAAAGCGCTGACACAACAACGCGACGCTAAACGGATGACGAAACTCTTGAAGATGCATATTA
>NW_026267270.1:332430-334617 GCF_000697945.3 Frankliniella occidentalis | reverse complement strand
TCTGTTGTATTGTGCGGTATGCTGCAAAAAGCGGATGAACGGCGACGTTTATTTTTTACACTCCCTTCCCCGGTCTCTCCCGACCCGACGGTCCCCGCCCCCGGCATTCTCATCCCTCTACCCCCGCCACCCCCTGGCGGGGTAAAGAAAATCTGGCCGCCTTTCAGGGAGCAGAAATAGTATCTCCTCCCGTCTTGTTGCCGGCTGTTGTGGCCCGGTGGTGGCGTGGCGACGGTGCCCAGGGGGCCAGGGGGCCAGGGCCCGGTGACGCGCAATTGCACCGAGCGGCACGCTGGTCCCTGCAGCCGGTGACCCAACTCGCCGACTTGCAGGGGCAGGCCCGTCCGATAGCTTCACTATTGGTTCCGCGCAGTGGGTGACCCGTCTGGCAGTAAAATGATTACACGCCATTATTGGCCTCCGCGGTAACGAATTTCTTTCTTTCAACACCTTAGGTGCGGCGTGAGCACAATGTGGTCTCGCGTAGCTGGATTTTTCTCACTCTTTCAAGAAGCGTGTCAATTGGACGCTATTTTGCCTCAAACGACTCTTATACTGGTTGCCTCCTTTTGAATAAAAAAACCAAGGATTAAGAAAAACATCCATCGTGTGGGCGACGGACAGTGCAGTGGCGCCTGCATCAGCAGCGGCGGGCTGCAGCCGCCAGCGGCGGGTCACGCGAGAGTAAAGTCCGACCCTTGATTGTCACTGTTGTCACCGGCGAGCCCCGGGGCCGGGGCCGGGCCTCACGCGTGCCTCACGCCGCCTCCGACAGGGGGGCGATAAGGGACCGAGCCGTGCGGACCGGACTGCAGCCACCCGACCTGCCTCCCCGCCCAATGGACTCCACCAACTAACTTCACACCGCTAATGACCAGCAGATGATTATTTGTTTGGGTTGAGACGACTTTAATTTTTATTGCTCAGCAAAATTTTCGTCGGAGACGTCGGATAAATCACAGGTGTTTCAAGGTATCATCAGTTACGGGTCGTTGCGCGCCGATGACTGTGCTCGGCGGGCTGGAGGCGGCCAAGAGAGGGGGGAGGGGGGGCTGAGGCCTGAGAGGAGCAAAGAGGTGGTAGGCGAGGAGGGGGGGCGGGGGTTGCTATACTTTGTACACTATCGCTATCGCCAAAAACAGCGACCTGCTGTCGCTGTTTAGTGCACCGGGTGGCTCGCGCGAGAGTGGCGAGAGTGCCGTGCTGTTGACTCGCCTTTATTGGTCCACTAATCGCTCACACACCCCCATCCTCCCGCGCCCGGCCAGGGGCCACGCCCCCGAGCGCCGCCGCAGGGCACCGCGCCAGGGCAGGTCGTTGGTGCAGGGCGCGCCCGCGGCCGGCCTTGCTCGATAAGACCAGCATGACTGCAGCGGCGGCTCCCGCTCGCCCCCGCCCCGCCCCCGCCCCCGGGCCCACCGATTGACTACAGTGCGCCGTACCTCTGCGTGGCGCCGGGCGCATCCCGCGGCCGAACCGTCCAGAGAACAGGACACAAAGTCGTGCGAGACGACGACACCGAGTTGTTGACTCAGGCCAGTAGCGCAACAAGTGTGCACTCACTTACTCGCGGGGACGAGTGTGTAGCTTTCCCACAGAAAAACACAAAAAAAAAAGAACAGCGAATTTAGAGTCGGGCATTTCACGCGCGTCGCGACCCCGCGCCGTCCCTAGAGGTCGCCGCGCCGCGCCGCCGCGCCGCGCCGCGCGGGAAAACCAGAGCAGCAGATTTGGCCGAGACCTTCTCGAAGGTAGCAGTGGAGCTGCTTGGCCTGCTTGGCCAGCTCGTTAGATAAGAATCGATATTGGAGGCCGTTCCCCTGAGAAAACAGCGCGCATCTGCCGGGCAGTATGTGCGGCCGGGCCCGGCCTGCTCCCGCTCGTGGCGGCTCGGTGGTGCGGCGGGCGGTGCGGCCTCTGTATTTTGGGTTCGGTATCAGCGCGAGGGGCGCGGGGCGCTCAGCTGGCGCCTTTATCGACAGCGACGAAGTGGTGAACAATGCAAGGGGGAAGGAGGGAAGGGGGGGGTCAACATGAACTGCGTCTCCACGTCCGATCAGCCGGCCGCATCGTGCTTGCTGCTTACACGGTTCTTGACAGAAAGTCTCGCGCAGTCTTCCTCCATCAACACGTCGACCAGGTTGCATCAGACGCCTGGAACACTCTTTGAGTCGTGGGTGCCCGCCG
>NW_026267270.1:320469-327670 GCF_000697945.3 Frankliniella occidentalis | reverse complement strand
ATTTTTAGCTGTGCCGCGGCAGTAAAGCGGGGCCAAAGCGCTGACACAACAACGCGACGCTAAACGGATGACGAAACTCTTGAAGATGCATATTACTAGACCTAACTGAGCTTTCTTTGTGACAACTCCGCGGCGTGCGGGGCCCGGGGCCTGGCTCGGCCCACCGCTGCGGCTCAGCCGCTGCCTTGGAATAGTGTATTTCGACTAACGGAGGAAGAAGAAAAGCGGGTAGAACATAAAGGTTCCTGATTGGTCGAGCCTTTACCCCCACTACCGGCGTGACGTACAGGCGGGAACCTCTCGACCAATCGTGAACGTTTGTGTTCTAGCCGCTCTTCTTCTTCCCTCGTTAGTCGAAATACACTATAGACACGACGCGTCTCGTGCGACTTCACTCTGACCCTTGGCCCTGAATCCACCAGGGCGACATTCAGCTGCCGTGCTTTATTCAGCATCGAGGACTAAAACTGACGTATGCACAACTTGTGGTCGTTGCAGGTGCTGGCCACTCTGGCCGCCCACTCCAACTCCATCTCGGTGGGGTTGTGCCAGGGCTACTCCGCCATCCTGCTGCCCCAGCTGCAGGACAAGGCCTCCAAGCTGGTCATAACTGAACAGGACGCCTCCTGGATAGGTGAGTAGCGAGTCTCCGGCGAAGAGTTTACACTGACTGACTGTGCCCCGTTCAACCTGTTCTGACCTCGGTTTGGTGTGCAGCCGCTCTGGGCGTCATCTCCAACCCCCTGGGCGCGCTGCTGTCCGGGCTGCTCGTCGAAGTGATGGGGCGCCGGGGCGCCATCCAGGTCACGGCCATCCCCTACGTGGTGGGCTGGATTTGCCTTGCGCTCGCCAGGGAGTTCACCCTGCTGTGCGTCGGCCGGTTCATATCAGGTGAGGGCGAGGAGACGTGGATCAAGCAGGGCACGCTCTGCTTTTCGCCACCGCTCCAGGCTCCAAACGTGACGCCGGTGTTCGTGTCGCAGGTCTCGCGGTGGGCATGGCCGCCGCCAGCTACGTGTACGTCGCCGAGGTGGCGCCCGCGTCGCACCGCGGCCCCCTGTCGGCGTGCGGCCCCGTGCTGGTGTCGCTCGGGGTGCTGATCGTGTACACCCTGGGCTTCTTCGCGGCCTGGCACATTGTGGCCGCACTCTGCACCATCTTCGCGCTCTTCAGCCTCGTGGCCGTCAGCCTGGTGCCCGAGACGCCCCCGTGGCTCGCGTCCCGCGGCCGCACCGCCGAGGCCCGCACCGCTCTGGTCTGGCTCAGGAGGTCTCCTGCAGCCGCCGACAAGGAGCTGGCTGAGATCATGGAATCGATGGCCCATGCCAAAAAGGTGAGGGGTCGCGGCGATGACCTGATGCTGGCGGGGATCAAACTGTGTTAGTAGCCGCCAATACCACCCTTGATGTTGATTGCCGTGCAGGAGGCCGAGGCCGGGGTAGGGCGCTGCTCATTCGTACAGCCTACCATCTGGAAGCCCTTCCTTCTACTGCTGGCCTTCTTCTTCTTCCAAGAGGGCTCTGGAATCTACGTTGTGTTATATTACGCCGTTTCGCTGTTTCAAGTAAGAATCCGTAAACATCCTACGCGTTAGCCCGTTGTTCATTCGAAATTAATCTAAATTTGTACTCCCGCTTAATCAGGAGGTCGGCACGGAGATGAACGAGTACGTGGCGTCCATCTGGGTGGCGTGCATGCGCCTAGTGATGAGTATCCTGGGCGCGCTGGCCATCCAACGGCTCAACCGTACCACGCTGGCGTGCATGTCAGGCGTGGGCATGTTCGTGGCCATGCTCGCCGCCGGTTTCTACGAGCACCTCTTCTCGTCCGTGCCGCCGTCGTCGCGGCCGCTGCCCTGGGTTCCCCTGGCCTGCTTCCTGGTGCACGTGTGCGTGTCCATGCTGGGCTACCTGCAGCTGCCGTGGATCATGACGGGCGAGCTGTTCCCGCTGCGCGCGCGTGGCGCCATGGGCGGGCTCGTGTCCTCACTCGGCCACCTTCTCATCTTCACCTCCGTCAAGACATACCCGGACCTTCGCAACGCCATAGGTGAGTTGTCCCCCGTGGCGTGTGTGCTCCTTGCAGAGTGCTCTCCAGCACCCGCGCTGCCTACCCGTACGGGGCCCATGGAGCTAATGCTGGCTGCCTCTCCTCTCCGCAGGCATGGATGGCGTGTTGTGGGGGTTCTCGGCGTTGTCGCTGTGCGGCGCCGTGTTCGGGAAGCTGCTGCTGCCCGAAACCAACGGGAGGACGTTGCGCGAGATCGAGATGTCCTTCGCGGGGCAGGGGCAGCTTGGCCAGGCCGTGTCCGACAAGACCACCGACGAGGAGGCCGCAGTGCCGCCCCCGGCTCCGGCGACGGGTGGGAGGAAGAACAGCCGCGGCGAGGCCGTGGCCGTGCCCGTCGACACCAACGACGACTCCATCCTGGACATCGTCAAGGCGCGCGACACCATCACCGTGGGCAGGCAGCGATAAAGGACAGCAGTGAAGTTTCTTGGCTGAAATCAAATCGTGAAAACATAGTGAGTGGCAGCTCGAGCAGAGAGGAAGGTTGAGGCTTTCCTACAATGTGAGAAACTAAAAACACAGGGAAGAGCAAACATCCAGCAGGATTCCTCCATATTGACTTCGATCTGTAGAAGCAGGGGAATATTGTGCTACACATTGCACCCTCTGCACATGTTGCTTGATCTCTTGGCGCTAGGTGAGGGTACGCCCACTGCAAACTTAGGTTGAAATTTAATATAACTTGAATCGAGTCAAGTCATAGTGATCATTAGGTAGATAGTAGGTTGGATACCTCCTCCAACTACTGAGAATTATAAGACTGCTGGACAGTCTGTTGATAGGTGTGTGTCAGGCTGGACCTGGTGCTGATTTAATTTATCTTACCCTTGCATCAGTATTATTGCAATTGGAAGAGAGAGACTGTACTGTAAGGGCCCAGAGCGATTGTGTATATTTAAAACCTGACCTCCTCTTACATAATTTGTTCAAGAGTGGGAAGAATTAGTTCAAGTCTTTCAAGTACTGATGGTTGTCAGGTTTATCAATATCTTAAGAGAAAGACCACCCCATAGCACAAGCTCAATGGAGACAAAGAACCCTCTTATTTTGGTTTTGAACCATAAAAAGACTGTTTACTACAATAATGGTATAAAATAAAGCAATTCAAATTTTGTGATTATAGTCAGTCTTGTCTATGTTTTGATGTGGTGATTTTTCACATTCCTTTAGATTAAGACGTTCATGTTCTGCATGCCATAACATAGTGGTCTGTAATTCATATTTTTATTTGGTTGAACTGGTACAAACAGAAGCCATCACAGTAGCATAAATCTGTTCCTATGAGAGAATCAACTTCATTGGAATAGCTTTCAGAAAATTGGAAAACATGTATGAAGCGCAATCTAAGAATTACCAAAGGACTTATAATAAAAAAAATAACAAATAAAGACAAGTAGCTTTATTTGGACAAATGAGATTTTTTTAATGTTACTTTACAAGACAGACCACAAAACACAACTTTCGTAAGCTAACAGCAATGGTGTTTTTTTGTTTTTTACATTCTCGTAGATACAAAAAGGAACAAAATAACACTACTTTAGTAATTTTTATGTAGGTAGGTATGGATAGTTCTGACTCAACTCACCCATTGATGCTTATCATTACACAACTTAACAGCTGAAAATGTGACATTTTAGGAGAGAAGGACATCTCCTTCAAATATCTATGGAATAGTGAACAGGAAAGAATTTTGTGAATTTCAATCAGGCACAAACTGTGTAGAGTTGAAATTCAGACCTTTTTTGTGGTAAGGACTGGATAATATGTCTAAGTAGCAGAACAGACCTCTACACAATTTGTTCCAACCCAACTTCGTAACTTATTTTCCATGACAGACGCTCCTCTGCCAATCAAAAGATACAATAAACGCTACATTCTACCAAAGAATTCACGTGATTTTAAGGAAACAGCAGGGTGTGTTGTCGGTTATTCAAACTTCCAGTTTCCTTAACTCAGTATTTCCACACATTTTGACTACATTTATACGGGTTTTTTCCTTTTAAAAAAATGATGTCAGCTCGTATTCACAATCATTTCAAATCATTTCATAGAAAGGACTATCTAGCTACACACAGTTAGACTGTACTTAACCATGTTTGTGTATTGTTCAAAATCAAGATACAGTACAGTACCATGTTAATAAGAACAGTAGAAATATTCCATTTTTAAAATAAATTATATTGAGAGGACAGAATACACACTTTATACAAACATTAATTGGTTCTCTCTGACTGCATGACCTCCAGAGTTGCGAGAAAAGTGTAGTGTTTACTATATTTACAACTTTTGTCAGAAATCTGGAGGTCTATTGCAGGCAAGCACGGTAAAAGAAGTGGTGGTCAGAAACAGAAGCAGAAAGAAATCCTGAGCCCATATGTGGAGACAGGTCTTGGTGCCACCACATTGATCTCTCTCTACTTCGGTTAACACCTTTCGTCTCTACCTCGCGGCCAGCCAGTCAACAAGAATGTGTGCTATAGCATTCTGTATATAGATTTTTTTGCGATTTTCTCGAATTGCACCACGCTTACATTCTGGTTGGGATATTTAGCATAATGATATTTCATTGATGGTCAGCCCTTAGGTACTTCATTCAAATTATCGTACTTAGCAAGAGAAATTGAAGCTTGGTGGAGCTGTATTAGCACTTAGCAAACACATACAAACATCCAGGCGCTATGTGCCACACTGACCTTTCTCACGCCAACACAACCCACAGGCAGTGGCAAAAGCAAACATCAGTGCAGAATGTTCCTCTACAGATCTCCTTTCCTTCAATTAATGGGGATGGGAAGATGATAAATAAAAAAAGGAATCATACAATAAAAACAGAAAAGAAGTTCATTTGGTGATTTTTGGAGAGGAGACAATGTTTTTGACATTTATGAGAAATGATAAATATAATCTGAGCAGCAAAGATGCTACCCAACATCGGCTTCCTGGTCTGCTGAAACCAGTCAGGCAATTACACACATAATTAAATTAACTTTACATAGCCTGCACACTCTGCACTTGAAGACAACATTCACGCAATACACTCATCACATACACTCACATACATGACTCACATTGTTCATTCACACAAATGCACATTCAAGAGGAAACCTAAATATTGAAATGCATTTGTGAGAGGAAAAAAAAAACTTTCCATGGCATCTTTTCATTCAAATTATTTACACATACTGCTTTTATTTATAACAAATCAGCCACCAACCTCATAAATAAAGTACAAAATGCTTTATGTTATGACTGTGTCCCGCTGTGCACCAGATATGGAGGCAGGCTGTAAGGGTAACCACACAGCATTAAAAGGAGATACATCCCCAAAACAATCAAACTTAAAATGGGGGAGGAAAATAAAAGTGATACAAATGGGGTGGGGAAGGTGAAAGAATAAAAAAATGAGTTTGCAGCATTAAGGCATAAAATTAATTTTGAAGAGTCCTTTAAACAGCAAAGTTGTCACTACAAAGGTAGAAGTTAAAAGACAATGACAATTTTAAATTAAAGTGTAGTGACAATACCAGTATGAAACAAAATGATAATCATTGGCAGTTTAGAAAGGTGCAACATCCCATAATTTACTGTTTCAATTTCACGCAACTGACTTTTTATCAGAACTGCATTCCTTTCATACACTAGAGATTTCTTTTTTCCCTACAAAGCTTTAAATGCATATTTACAGCCCTTTGGAAGTTGCTCACACATTTCTCAAAATTGAAAAATAAAGTTAAAAAGAAATCAAACCACTCTCATACTTCCACAAACTTCCATTACATTATGTTTACTTTTTTTTAAAAGGGTAAGGTCTATATGTTTGGTACAGTCACATAAAATTAATGTTGGCAGTATTCTTTTTTTCCCATTACACTTAAGTTCTTGTTGTACAGAAATGAAAACAAGGACGTGGAAAGATTCTATGATCTATGTTACAAGGAAAAAAAAAGTTAACACAGACTTCCAAACCAATACAAAATTACGAAACTGACTTATCCATGTGCTATTTGTTCCAACATCCACCTTTGACTTTTGATTAAAAGAGTGGAACCAGAGGATCGGGTTGGTCACTCTTTTCAGCCTGCTCAGCTTGTAATGGTCCCAGCCCCCCTGACTCAGTTACCTGAGTTTTGAAAACAGCGGCGAAAACGGCTGAGACGCGGCAGAGACAACATGGTCTTGTTGTCAGAGGCAACCCGAGGACCAGCTAGTTTCTCAAATGAGGCGATTAAAAAATGCCGTCAGTGTCAATTGGCAATTGAGTAGGTAATAACACTCAATTTGAGTGATATAGTTGGCAAAAACCAGGCTCGAGGCCCAGGGTGTGGGGACAACCAAAATCACCGCCTTCCAGCATGCAAGCAGACTAAATTAGGGCACTTCTCTAACAAAGTTCATAAACTTGTCCAACAAAACAATTACTGGTCCTTACAAATCTTTGTTTCAACTATGCTTTAAGTTTAAAACTAAAAATACTGCAAGTAAATGCATTCTCATAAACAAGTTTCTGTTCATCCACTCCCTGTGAGATACAGATGAAAAGTGATTTGTGCTAATTGTAAAAATGGCTTCAAGAAGCCCCAAACATTGAAAATTAAAGAGCAGAAAACATTTGGCAAAAATTTGTAAGATAATGACATTTTGTGCCAGTGAAGATACATATAAAAACGACTGAAGACTTGTTCATATGATCCAGAGTGGAAGGCAATAGCCATGCACACACATTTCATTTTAACATCAAAGGAAACAATATTGTCCATTCTTCATGTAACGATAAAAACTAAAAGCTAAAATTCAAGGGGAAGTTTTCCCCACCCCTTAACCGATCCACAAATCAATAAAAACTGATGCAGCAGCAGCAACGGCATCTGAAACACATGTCGCCTGATGCTTGGTTCTGGCGGCTGTGCAACTGAAAGATGCCATAGTTTTGCGGTGCCTTGGCTTGTGCTGGTGGTGCCCCTTTTCTGTGATGATGACAGCTGTATGGCGGTCATTGGACTGTCAAACTGGGCTTAGTTCCAAATACGGAGGAAGCTATCCCATGAGCCGGTGGCAACTGCCATGCCATCTTCTGTTACACCCAAGCAGCTAACTCTGTTGTCGTGGCCAGCAAGGATACCTGAGAAACACA